>NC_060950.1:30913771-30928771 GCF_022045245.1 Lucilia cuprina | reverse complement strand
AACTCTGTAATAATATTATTGTAATAAAATGTTTGCTATTTCACTGGGGAAAAAAGTAACAAAAAGGGAAATAAACGGGAAATTTTATTTTATTCAAACTCATTGACCCAATTTTTATAAAATTTTTTCGAACAAATGAATGCAGATTTGAATCATTTGAGTTTTATCTGTTAGATTTAAATACGGAACATTTTATAAACTTAATTCTCGAAAAAGTATATTTCTAAGCGAAAAGGGGAAACATCTTTTTAATAGTACTTTCCACTTAGGTAAAATTTACTCCATTTTTGGTACTTTTTCTTCCATCAAATGATACTCTATGTATGTTCTTTAATATGAACTCAAAACACATGATTATTAAACATACACGGTTATCATTGAATAAGATTCTTTAAGAGACAACTTTTTAGTACTTTTTATCTCATAAATTTTTTAATTATCTAAAATATTCAACCTAGGAACATTAATTTTAACATACATGGTCTTGACTGAATAATATTCTGTAAGTGAGAACTATTCGGTACTTTTCTGTTCTTCAAATAGTACTTTTTAGATTATTTATAATGGTTAACCGGAACACACGGTCCTTATTAAATGAGAATTTATTGAGAGAGATTATTGTACTTTTTCGTTTTTCCGATGGTTCTTTTTGATATTTTTACGATATTGAAAAAAAAATTTAAAATTTAGGGACCTTAGTGAAAATTTACTTATTCCACTTTTGGTACTTTTTCTTACTTCAAATGATACTCTATGTATGTTCTATGAACTCAAAACACATGATTATTAAACATACACGGTCCTCATTGAATACGATTCTTTAAGAGACAACTTTTTAGTACTTTTTATATCATAAATTGTACTTCTTTAATTTTCTAAAATATTCATCCTAGGAACATTCATTTTAACATACATACATGGTCTTGACTGAAAAATATTCTCTAAGTGGGAACTAGTACCTTTTAATTTCTTTATAATGGTTAACCGGAACACACGGTCCTTATTAAATGAGAATTTATTGAGAGAGATTATTGTACTTTTTCGTTTTTCTGATGGCTCTTTTTGATATTTTTACGATATTGAACATAGATATTGAAAATGAAATTTAAAATGTAGGGACCTTAGTGAATGAGAATCTACTGAAAGGGACTTTTGGTACTTTTTCATTCATCAAATTATATTTTTTGAATTGTATATAATATTGAACACAGAAACATAAAATTATTATTAAATAATGATCTATTAGAGGTATTTTATGGTACTTTTTCAAATATTACTTTCAAAATTTTCTATAATGTGGAAGTTAAATGAATGAAACTAAAAATACAAGTTTCTTACTGAATGCGAATTAAATCATGTGATATTGAACATATAAAACTGAAACATTAAAAACATGTTTAATCAATTTAAAAATTTTGAATGTATTTAATTTAAGTTAGGGTAGCGAAGCACCCAGGGTACTAGTATAATTATAAAGGTTTTTCAATATTAACTACCATCTAGCTATGCTGGTGGATTTCATGATAACAGAGGCTGGTGAATGAGATTGTTTACCCTAGAGACACAAATTTATATCACGGATCTGATTGGTTTTATTAAGTTAAAATTTGGGGCTTAAATTATTTTTATTAAAAACTAAAGTATACTGTAACAATCATTTTATACAAATCGCTAAAGCGATTTTTTATGTGCCGTCATTTTTAATTATTTTTTTTTATTATATTGATAAATATTGTGTCAAATCTAAATCAAAGTCACCAATTTTATTCGAAATTTTATAATACATCTACATATTTACATAATGCTCATTTACTATAAGATTAGGATAAATCAAAAATCTTAATCGGAAAATAATAGATATTTTTGGAAATAGTTAAAACTATATGAACAACTTTAAAACTATTGTAAAAACTATAGGAACAATAAAATACTAGAAATTTGAGTTATGTTAGTCTTATATTAAATGATCGTCATGAACTTTAATTGTTAAATTTTAAATTGATATTATTTTACATATTGTAAATTTAAGACTTTAGTCGCATTATGTATGTATTGAGTATGTATGTATTGAGCTGATGTGTGTAAAGGAATGTAATTTTAACTGTAAAATTAAGTGCAAATTTCAAATAGTTTTCGTATATGAAAATTAACAAAATGATACACAATCACGTGTCAATTTATAATTAGCAACTAATAATGAACGTAATATATGTAATTGAGTTCAATTTTTTCTAATATTTAAAAAGTATCGGAACAAACAAGTATGATTGTATAGTCGGGCATAGCCGACCATATGATACTCTATACCAAAAAATGGGGATTTAAAAAAGAATAAAGCATTTGCTTTGTTTTTAACTTTATTCCGGTATTTTTTACTTATTTTGGCAATAAAAAGCGATTTTTTTTTTTACAAAGGGGAGTAGGGGAAAATATAATCATATCCATAAAAATGTTTGGGGGGGGGGGGGTACGGTTGTATGGGTGCTAGACGAAATAATGAACCGATTTTATCAATTTTCAATAGGCTTCGTTCTTGGGGAAAAAAAGAAAATCCAAATTTCATCCAATTATTTTGAAAATTGCGCACAAGATTTACAAGGTCAGCCAGCCAGACGGACGGACATAGCTTAATATACTCAGAAGACGATTCTAAGCCGATTGGTATATTTTAAGGTGGGTATAGGAGGAATATTTTAGTATGTTACAAACATCAGCACAAACGCAATATACCCTCCCCACTAAAGTGGTGTAGGTGGTGTAAAAAGTACTAAAAAAGTTTAATCTTATAAATTTGCATTGTATCAGTATATTGAGAAAATCATAATAATAACAATTTAATGACAAAAAAGCAACTCTAAATCTTTAATTTTATGTTTCTATATTCTATTCTAGTATACCCTGGGTGCTTCGCTACCCAATTAAAATATAAATAAAAAAGTACCAATATATCTGCCATATAGAATATTATTCTGATAAATCTGTCAGTTTCTATTTTCTATATTCAAAAATTATTATTTGAACAACAAAAATATGCCTCTTGTAGATTCTCTTTTATTCAGGTCCTTACATGTTAAATTTCATATTTCTATGTTCAATATTATAGAAAATTCAATAAGTACCATTTGAAAAACAAAAAAAGTACTAAAAATGTCCCTTTTATAAATTTTCATTTAATAAGTACAGTGATTTATGTATTTCGGTTCCAAAATTAGAAAATTCAAAGAGTAATATTGAAAGATGTAAGAAATGAATTTGTATATTAAAATGTATGTTTCTAGATTTAATTTTGTGTTTTATCTTCATATTAGAGAACATACAAAAATTACCAGTTGAAGAACAAAAAAGTTATTCAACTGATGGTTTCTCATCAGACATGTTAAATTTAATGTTGGTATTTTCAATATTAAAGAATATACAAAAAGTACTATTTGATGAACAAAAAGTACCAAACATTTTCCTCTTAGGGCGGGTTTCTTACTTCTCAGTTAAACTAGGCTTAACTTGCTGTTAGATTAAACTTGGAACAAATTTAGGCGGACTTTAACCGATGATTGTGTTTTTCAGTTTTTGATTAAGCTCAGTTAACATTGTTAGTATTGCCAACTTTTCACTCAAAAACATAAACAATGAACAGCTGTTTTTTTTTCAAATAATACTTTTGTAAAATGAAAATGTTTAGAAAAATGTTAAATAAACATTTGAAACAGTAATAAATAAAACAAAACAAATCAGAAAATTGCAATTTACTTTAAATATTAAGATTTTGTTCTTCCGAAATCATTGTTTTCTTGTTTTTGTTAATTGTGTTTTCTCACTTATAACTTTAGTTTAATTGGCCAATTACACTCAGTTAAACTAAGATAATAAGTAAAATTACTGTTTACTGAAAAACACAAAACATATATTAAACTAGGTTTAAACAAAGAATGTAGATTACCTTTATCTGAAAAACCTGCCCTTAGAGATCAATTATTCAATCAGAGCCGTGTAGATTAATTAAAGTTGTGTCAATTAGAATAATGAAATAGTAGAACTTTTGTTTTTTTACCTATTTTCTGTTTTCCTCATTTGTATATTTGGTATAAAAATTTATTGGTTGGTTAATTTCCCTTTTCTCCCCTTATCCCGTATATCGGCGCCTGTCCCTGAAATTTAGCAAAAAGAAGTTTTATTTAAAACGAAATATCTACCAAAGTTTATGATGATCGTTTCAAGATTGACACCATCGAAATCTCTTTGATATATTACATGAGAAACGGCTTTTAGAAAATGATTATAATGCTGTTTAAAGACTTAGTAATTACTAGTATAGCGATGAAATTCCATCTAAGAACGCAATGTCTGGATAAGCTCTGCTTCAGAAAATCACTCTGACGCTAATTTTCTTTATAAATATCGGCGTTTTGCTGAAATTCGACACAATATGGTTAGAACTGATACCTGTATACTGAGCTCACAACAGGATCGATAGTGGCCTAGGTGTATTTCTTCGAATTTGATGAAGTATGTATATGTACATCCTTCTATCGACCTAACCTAATCATACTGAATTTTATGAGGATCGGTCCATACTTGGCCCTACTTCCCATATATAAACATTTACAGATAATGTTAATAAATTATTCTAAATGCATATCATAATGATAAAATTTTAAGAAAATAATAACTTTTTTTAAACTCGGGAGAGCTTGTTCAATAATTATTCTAATTCATCCTTGAAGGTCCAGTTCTAAATGTTACTCTGACGTTAATATTAATCAAATGATCTACATATAGCGCCATCTTCAAAAATTCAATTAATATTTACGGTAAACTATGATAGTTCAGATAGTATATATGTATTTAAATTGAACTTTAAGTTGAAATAAAAATTTTATTAAATTTCTCTTTATTAAAACTATAAGGGAGGGTTTTTGAGTTGGCAATCAAATTCCAATTAATAATCAGATTAATTAATCTAAAAATTAAATGGTTTTGATGTTACAAGATTAAACTACGCAGTGTTGCCATACAGTTTGTTATCAAAACAATGAATATTTTATAAAAAAGAAGAATACAATTAATGAAAACTTAAATTTAAAACAAAAATATATATTGAGAAGTCCCTAGAATTTATACAAATCGATAAATCAATAATTTTAATGTTTATTTTAGTAAAAATTGTATTATTTTTATACCCTTCACCTTCGTGAGAAGGGTAGATATAAGTTTGTCATTCCGTTTGTAATTTCTATAATATAATTTTCGACCCTATAAAGTATATATACTTTATAGGAATATTCTAACTTTTGGAATATTCTATAATATTAAACCAAGGGACATGAAACTTAGTACGTTAATTCGGATTTAGATGAGACCCCATAAAAAGTAACTTTTTGGTGCTTTTTCGTTTTTTCAATAGGTACTTTTTGGGTTTTCTATTATAATGAACATATAAACATGAAATTAAGTATGTAGAGTCCGGATTAGACGAGAACACATTAAAGGGATTTTTTTGGTACTTTTTCGTTCTACAAAAGGTACTTTTTGAATATTCTATAATATAGAACTTAGAAACATGAAATTAAGTATGTATGTAGATTCCGGATTAGACGAGAACACATCAAGGGGGATTTTTTGGTACTTTTTCGTTCTACAAAAGGTACTTCTTGAATTTTCTATAATATAGAACCTACAAACATGAAATTAAGTATGTAGAGCTCGGATTTGCTCAGAACACATAAAAGGGACACGTTCTACAAAAGGTACTTTTTGAATTTTCTAAAATATTGAACCTAGAAACATGAAATTTAGCATGTAGGGCCTTAACTAGGTAAGAACATAGAAAAATGGACTTTTTGGTACTTTTTCGGTCTACAAAAGGTACCTTTTGAATTTTATATAATATTGAACCTAGAAAAATGAAATTTAGCTGTAGAGCCTTGAATAGGTAAGAACCTAGAAAAAGAGACTTTTTGGTACTTCTTCGTTCTACAAAAGGCACTTTTTGAATTTTCTATAATATTGAACGTAGAAACATGAAATTAAGTTTGAAGAGTCCGAATTAGGTGAGAACACATAAAAGGGGACTTTTAAGTACTTTTTCGTTCTACAAAAGGTACTTTTTGAAATTTCTATAACACTGAACCTAGAAACGTGAAATTAGAGTCTGGATTAAGTGAGAACCCATAAAAGGGGATTTTTTGGTACCTTACCGTTTTGTAAATGGTATTTTTTGATTTTTTGTAATAAAATTCGTACTGACTGTTTTTTAACATATCATGGTGAAGGGTATATAAGATTCAGCGCAGCCGAATATAAAACTCTTACTTGTTTTTTTTGCATCAGCTGTTTACACTTTTTCATTTCTTGCTTAAGCTTAAACCACCTCCATTGGACGCTTAAACTAGCAAACAAAATTAACTAATTGAGTACTCATAAACAACTTTCGAGGATTAATTTTAATTTAATCCCTAATCCTTCACTTAAAGATTAGCCCTACAAATTTCATATTATCATGTGTTTTCTAAGAAGATCAATTGCAGTGAAATATTAATAATTAAAAATGATATTTAATTATCAACTATTATAACAAATGCAATACCATTCACAATAGCGAAAGGTTTAAATAACACAAATTATTTCAATTAATTTATTAACTTTAAAATTCGAGTAGATTCTAACTTAAGTGATTAATTAGAACATTTTAAATAAAATATTTAGCAATTTGTATATTAAATATTTATTTTCCGTTTTTAATTATAAAACACTCATTCACAATGACAAGCACAAATATATAAGTGACCACGCGACTTATCATTAAAATCGAAAAATTTTACGTGTATTTTATATTTAGTGAGAAATTGAAAAGATAGTAAAAATCTGACGTATATATTTCGAATATGAACATTGTTAACAAGTGGTTTTCTTATTAAATTTTAAATTTAATTAGTTTATTTTTGATAGTTGTGTGAATTGATATAGAAAATTAGTAATAATGAAATAACAAATGTTTTGTAAATAGAATTTTAAATGATCAGTTATTAAAAAAAAAAAATATATATATATTTAAAATTCCCTCACAAACAATTGTGGTTATTTTGAAAAGAAACCCAGTCGTTAAAATTTAATATTCAAAATATCTGTTCTTTTGAATTGCAGAAATTATGGCTGATGTTCCGAGAATAATCGATTTACCCGCAGTAATAGAACCCCATTTAAATGGTGGCAAATTGGTCTCCTACACTAGTCGTTACCTTACCAAGGCTGGCGACAATTATGGCAGTGTTATGTTGGCCATAATGGCCAATATACAAAAAAAGTCGGGTGAAATTGAAGAATTACCTCTAGTAGCTAAATTGCCTCCTTTAACAAATGATCTATTTTGGCAAATGTTTCAACCGGAACGCACTTGTCTAACTGAAAATGCAGTTTATAAATACTTAGGTCCCGCCATACGTTCGTTACAACTGGAAGCTGGTATTCCAGAAAATGAACTATTCGATGGTTTTCCCGCCTATTATGGCAGTCGAATTTCTTTAAATCCCAACTCCACGAAAGTAGATCGTGATGCAGTGCTGGTACAAGAAAATTTACAGACCTCCGGCTTTAAGGCGGGTAATCGTCATAAGCCATTTGATTTGCAGCATACGAAATTAATTTTACGTGAAATGGCTAAATATCATGCCTTGCCTATAGCATTGAGATTGAAAAAACCGGAAGAGTTTAATAAGTATATAAGACCTTATTTTAGAAAATTTAATATGAATAATGGAATGTCGCCAGAGGTTAAAAATCAAATGGAAGTGGTAAGTTTAAGTGCAGTTTTTAATAAAAATATATTTTTTTTTATAATTTTATAGATAAGTTTAAATAGGTTTCACCTTGTCTGTTAGGAATATATTTCCTAAATAGATAATTATAAGATAGCTTGTTCAGAAAAAATTCTATCAAATATAAATCAATTGTTAAAACACTTTTAAATAATCTTATCAGCTAGAAAATTACCCGTCGCAAAATCTTGGATGGAAATTTTAAACAATTTATAAAACTTCCTACTGATTTTTAACAGATTTATTTTTTTTCTATGAGGATTTAAAAGTGAATTTGAGTTTAATATGGATCAAACTTTAAAGATAATTTTTCTAGAAAAACATTTTAATTTTACCACATTTTTTTATAAGAGGAGCTTTTATTGAGGGGCTTCATATAAAATTTGGTAGAGATATCGGTTGTTACGAAACCTATTATAAGTATGAAAAATTTATTACATTTCCATGGATGAGACTATATTCCAGACCAAAGATCAGATTATAGATCAGACCATAGACCGGACCTTAGAGCAGACCATAGAGTAGATCATCTTATAGAACAGACCTTAGATCGGTCCTTAGAGCAGACCATAGAGTAGATTATCGAACGACCATAGACCAGACCATAGAGCGACCATAGACAAGATCATAAATAAGACTATAGAGCGACCACATAGACCATAGAACCATTGACCAGACCATAGACCAGACCCTAGACCAGACCCTAGACCAGACCCTAGACCAGATCCTAGACCATAGACCAGACCATAGACCAGACCATAGACCGGACCATTGACTAGACCATAGACCGGACTATAGACCAGACCATAGGCCAGACCATAGTAAAGACTATAGACCAGACAATAGACCAGACCATAGACCAGACTATAGACCAGATCATAGACCAGTTCAAAGACCAGACCATAGACCAGACTATAGATTAGACCATAGACCAGATCTAAGACCAGACCAAAGACCAGACCATAGACCAGAACATAGACCAGACCATAGACCAGACCATAGACCAGACCATAGACCAGACCATAGATCAGACCATACACCAGACAATGGTCCTGACCATAAATTAGAATATAGACTCGACCATATACTTGTCTTTAGACCATTGAACATGTCTATAAAATAGTCAATTGATTTGTTCATAAGTAGAATAATAGTCCATAAATAAGATTATTATTTAGTAGTTAGTAAACTTGTCAATAGAATATGACATAGATCAATCGACCAATCAATAGATTTGTCTATATAATAGTCAATAGACTTCCATGGACTAGTTAATTGGCTGGTCCATAGGGTAGTCTATAGACTATTCCATATACTAGTCAATCGACTAGTTTATAGATACTGGACTACTTAATAAATAGTCTATTCAATAGTTTCGTCATACCCTATTCAAACGACTTGTTCATAATTTAGCCAATAGAATAATCTATGGATTAGGCCATAGAGCAGAATATAAAACAGACTATGGACCAAGCCAAAGACCAGAAGATAAGATCATTATATAAACAAACCAGATAAAAATATAGACCAGTTTATAGAAACAAGACACTAGATTAGTTCATAGTTAGTAGTTAATAAACTAGTCAATAAACTACATAGTTAAACAATTTTTGAAAATTATTAGATATGTTTTGAAGTTTAAGATGTTATATGGAGTTTTGAAATGTTATATTCAGATTTTACAATTCTATATATAATCCGATTGTTTAAAACTAAATTTTAAACATTTTCAGGAATTATACCAAGAAGTTGCCAATGCTACAAATAATAATGCCAACTGCGTGGAACGTGTTAAGGAGTTAATGCAAGAATATGATAGTTTTGTGGCGAAACCAGACAAAGAAGATGATTTATTTACCTCAATAGAACATTGTGATATGTGGATAAATAACTTAATGATACAATATGGTAAGTCCTAAATTTAATTATAAATTATAATTTGAAATATTTTAAAATTGATTTCAGATGAACACAGTCAACCTAGTAAAGTGAAATTTGTCGACTTTCAAATCGCCCAATATGAAAGTTGTGTACATGATATAATTTTCTTGCTATTCTCGAGTGTAGAAACTTCTGTACTTGAATATCATGTCGATGAGCTGTTACAATTATATTATCAGACATTTATAGAATGTTTAAAATCGGTAAATGTTTGCACCGAAGAATATTCATTTGTCGGGTGAGTTGAAAAGGTGTACGTACTAGTAGTGTGGTATTCAATAACATGCCTTGATATTACTAATTGAAGCGTGATTTTTGAAAATAACAAATAACGTTGTATAAATTATCAATTTTTTCTTTGTGTTTTGCAAAATTGTGATTATTTGTTGATTTATTTTTTTTCTGAAAATTCATTACAAATATTGTTAAAGATTTTTTTTCCTATTCAAAACAAGACCAATTTAAATTATTGCAAATCTATCTTATCTTTATTTTAATAATAATTTTTTTTTCCAATATTTCTTTTAGATTCATGAAGGAAATACACAACTGTGCTCCCATTGAAATATGTCATGCTCTATTTATGACTAAAATCATATTGGCCGATAATAGTACAATACCCGAAGATTACAAGGATATTAATATGGATGTTTTAAGTCGTAATGTGGGTGTTAAGAAAATTACAGAGAAGACCGCCAACATTATACGGATCGCTCAAAAATATCGTTTTTTCTATAAAGACTAAGTATGATTTAATGTATTGTTTAAGATCTAGTGGAACCAAAAAAAAGTTTGAATAAAATAATAAAAATGGTAGACTTACGGCAAAATATAATTAAAAGATAAATTGACTTTTAATACGAAGAATTCTACATATCTTCACATTCTAAATACGCATAAAAGCTAACTTCGTATATAGGCTCATTCCGTATATAACGTAATTGGTACCGGGAAACCAAATTTCAAATTTAGTTACTCAGTTAGTTAGTATGTTAGTTACTTAGTAAGTTAGTTAGTTAGTTAGTTAGTTAGTTAGTTAGTTAGTTAGTTAGTTAGTTAGTCGGTTAGTTAGATAGTTAGTTAAATAGTTTGTTAGTATGTTAGTTACATAGTAAGTTAGTTAGTTAGTTAGTTAGTTAGTTAGTTAGTTAGTTAGTTAGTTAGTTAGTTAGTTAGTTAGTTAGTTAGTTAGATAGATAGATAGATAGATAGTTAGTTAGTTAGTTAGTCAGTTAGTTACTTAGTAAGTTAGTTAGTTAAATAGTTAGTTAGTTAGTCAGTTAGATAGTTAGTTAGTTAGTAAGTAAGTTAGTTAGGTAGTAAGTAAGTTAGTTAGTTACTCAGTTAGTTAGTATGTTAGTTACGTAGTATGTTAGTTAGTTAGATAGATAGTTAGTTAGTAAGTTAATAAGTAAATAAGTTAATTAGTTAGTAAGTTGGTAAGTTAGTTAGTTAGTTAGTTAGTTAGTTACTTAGTAAGTTAGTTAGTTAGTTAGTTAGTTAGTTAGTTAGTTAGTTAGTTAGTTAGTTAGTTAGTCAGTTAGTTAGTTAGTTAGTTAGTTAGTTAGTTAGTTAGTTAGCTAGTTAGCTAGTTAGTTAGTTATTTAGTTAGTATGTTAGTTAGTTAGTTGGTTAGTTAGTTAGTAAGTTAGTAAATTAGTAAGTTAGTAAGTTAGTAAGTTAGTAAGTTAGTTAGTTAGTTACTCAGTTAGTTAGTATGTTAGTTACTTAGGAAGTTAGTCAGTTAGTTAGTTAGTTAGTTAGTTAGTTAGTTAGTTAGTATGTTAGTTAGTTAGTATGTTAGTTAGTTAGATAGTTAGTTAGTTAGTTAGTTAGTTAGTTAGTTAGTTAGTTAGTTAGTTAGTTAGTTAGTTAGTTAGTTAGTTAGTTAGTTAGTTAGTCAGTCAGTTAGTTAGTTAGTTAGTTAGTTAGTAAGTTAGTTAGTTAGTTAATTAGTTAGTAAGTTAGTTAACTAATTAGTTAGTTAGTTAGGTAATTAGTTAGTTAATTAGTTAGTTAATTAGTTAGTTAGTTAGTTAGTTAGTTAGTTAGTTAGTTAGTTAGTTAGTTAGTTAGTTAGCTAGTTAGTTAGTTAGTTTGTTAGTTAGTTAGTTATTTAGTTAGTTAGCTAGTTAGTTAGTTAGTTAGTTAGTTAGTTAGTTAGTTAGTTAGTTAGTCAGTTACACCAAAATTGGCATTTCAATCTCAACCCAAGGTTTCAGTTAGTATATCTCAAAGACATAATAACATATATCAGATGTTAAGAGGTTTACTTTAAAGTCGACATCAAGAACTTTCAGATGGTTTAACAGATTTGATAAATAAACCTTGAATCAGATGACATCGAGGTAGAGAGCAATTTGGATTTGGGTTTCAAATTTGTTGACCAGTGTAAAATTTTAATCATAATTGAAATAGTTAGCAAAAAACAATTGTTCAATATTTCTTTATGGTGGTTTACAAAAATGCTCACTCAATTGGTTCATAACATGCAGACTTAAACAATAACAAATAATTAAAAAAACATTAAACCAAATAAGCAATCTATCAGTTATAGACAATGAAAACATCAACAACAACAAGTTCATAGTATTTGACAAAAGACACAATTTATGAAAGAATGTTTAAAAATTTGTATGCAAATCGCGAAATCTTGACGACTTTTCTGTTTATAACCATAGTTTATCACATTAAAGCCGCCACCAATAGAGATGTAAGTATAGTCGACAACTAACAATGTTTTAAATAATTCTTTAAAATTGTTTTCAGAATTTCTGTTATGCCCCCGAGTTTTTAGACACCTCATGGTCAGATCGTAGGCCTGACTTCGTAGTCAATATGACTTTTTCCAAACGTGGTACTATAGCTTCATTGACTTGGGTCAATAGAGATATACTGGTGCCCATTGTAAAATTGAAAATTTTACAAAAAGAGTTTAATGAGAAAATCACCATTCTCTATAATGTCACGGCGCGTTTATGCGATTTACAGCAATATACCAGTAAGATTTCTATGTTTCATCAGGCTTTACAAACGACTTTTAAACAGGGTAACTACTCCATGTCATGTCCCATGAAAAAGGGTTTTTATGTTATGGATAATGTACGAGTTGGTTTGCGTAATCCATTGTTGAGCTTTTTACATCGTCCCAAACTGTGTTATACCATTGAGGGCGGATTGTACGAGGAAATGCCGAATAAGAGTGTGATTGCTTTAACAACCTATAATATTACATTTAAAGTTGCGAGAAAGTCGTGCAAAGGATCTTAGTTTAATTATATGTAATACTTGCTATATCCAGTGTGCTTCGCCACCATATAAACAATATAAATAATAAACACTTTATGATTTTTCTTAATTACATATTACGGGAAAAGCCACTGGCATTTGTCTAGTCGGCAAGCTCAGAAATTAATTTCATCGACCAAAAGACAACAGTTTTGTTAGCACTGAATTCTATAATTTCAGTGTCATAGTAAACACATAAAAACTATGGCAGCTATGGTTATAGTGGAACATGTTGTAGAATTCGTAATGTATGAACCTGTTCTCAAATTATCGTTATCCTTAGTTTTTTGCTAAAAAACAATTGATAAAGTAAGAAGCTGTCTTTAATATATTTGAGAGATGTTATGCCCGCTATTAATAGTTTACCTATTTTTCCAAATATTCATATGTATTTCAATGTTGTCTGTACAAAATTTAAGATTTCTTGTACTAAGTTTATGTAGGAGGAGTCTAGACTAAAGACTATACTATAGACTAGACTATAGACTAGACTATAGAATAGACTATAAACTAGACTATAGAATAGACTATAGACTAGACTATAGAATAGACTATAGACTAGACTATAGACTATAGACTAGACTATAGACTAGACTATAGACTAGACTATAGACTAGACTATAGACTAGACTATAGACTAGACTATAGACTAGACTATAGACTAGACTATAGACTAGTCTATAGTCTAAAGGGAATCGAAAAGAAATTGAGAAGACAAAACAGCTCCAAAAATGCCGACGCCGCAAAGACTGAAGCAAAGCCTTCCACAGAATAGGACAATACTACCTCCACTAGAAGAACTCCCTAGTAGAAAGCCAGAGTCGGATAACCTAGAAGCCGGATGGTCTCTAGTTAAGTATGATAATATCTGCCAAAAGCGATATCTCTTACGCTGATATTTTAAAGAAAATTAGGGCAGACCCTGAACTAAAAGAACTAGGTGATTAGGTCAACAAAATTCGAAGAACCCAGAAAGGCGACCTTCTTTTAGAACTTAAGTCAGGAATCGAAAACCTAGCAGAAAGATTTAACGAAAAAATTAAAACATCTTTGGATGGATCAGTGGATGTAAAAACACGAATAGATGAGATTGTTATAGAATGTAAAGATATGGATGATATCACTACAAAGTTAGAAATATGTCAATCCTTTTTCAAAGCGCTAGGTATACCAGATCTAAGAGAAAATATTGTTAAGTCCCTCCGAAAGACGTATGGTGGAACTCAATCAGCTAAAATTACCCTCCCAACAGAAGCTGCAATGAACGCCGCGAAGTAGTACCTGGTGGCAGTTCCGCGGAGTGTGGTGTTGACGATGAAGGTGGTTTTGGTCGGTAGGAATCCGACATACCCTTTATGGGACCTATGTAAGGTTTCCTCCTCCACTATACAAAAAAAAAAAAAACTAGACTATAGACTAGACTATAGACTAGACTATAGACTAGACTATAGACTAGACTATAAACTAGCCTATAGACAAGACTACAGACTAGACTATAGACTAGACTATAGGCTAGATTATAGACTAGACTTTAGACTAGACCATAGATTAGACTATAGACTAGACTATATACTAGACTATAGACTATACTATAGACTAGACTATAGACTAGACTATAAACTAGACTATAGACGAGATTATAGACAAGACTATAGACTAGACTATAGACTAGACTATAGACTAGACTATAGACTATACTATAGACTATACTATAGACTAGACTATAGACTATACTATAGACTAGACTATAGACTAGACTATAGACTATACTATAGACTAGACTACAGACTATACTATAGACTATACTATAGACTATAGATTATAGACTAGACTATAGACTAGACTATAGACTATACTATAGACTAGACTATAGATTATAGACTAGACTATAGACTAGACTATAGACTAGACTATAGATTATAGACTAGACTATAGACTAGACTATAGACTAGACTAGACT
>NC_060950.1:30892881-30913671 GCF_022045245.1 Lucilia cuprina | reverse complement strand
CTATAGACTAGACTATAGACTAGAGTATAGACTAGACTATAGACTAGACTATAGACTAGAGTATAGACTAGACTATAGACTAGAGTATAGACTAGAGTATAGACTAGACTATAGGCTAGGGTAGACTATAGACTAACAGTCTAGACTATATATTAAACTATAGAATAGTCATGACTATAAACTGGACTATAGACTACACTATAAACTAGATAATAAACTATATTATAGACTTACTACCTACATCTTTTATCCTCCACTGTTTCCACTTAATGTAATTAAACATTTGTATGTATAGCACTAGTATGTAATTAAATTTATAAATACTAAATTATTCAATTACAAATATATTGTTGTTTAATAAAAAACAATTAAAAATGCATAAACTATAACAATAAAACTTAAATTTTGAAAAACTAGGTCTCATTCATTTTATAAAAATTTTCAAAAATCATGTACAAATTCAAAAGTTTATTAACTATAGCAGTTTCTGTATTAATTATTCCTGTAACAACAGCTGCCCTAAAAGATGTATGTAAGTATTTAAATAAAAAAACATAACATATATAAAAATTTTATTTTGCTTAAAGAACTTCTGATACAGTCCAAAATTTCTGGAGACCTCTTGGACCGATCGTAGACCTGATTTTAAAGTTAATATGACATTTAGTAATCAAGGTTTTATACGTTCCTTGAATTGGTTTGAAAGGGACATTACTTCACCGGTAGCACGTCTGGTAATTTTGCAAAAGGATTGTTGCGATAGAACTTCTACACTCTACAATTTAACTACACGTTTGTGCGATATTCAACAATTTATTAGTAAAGTGCCCAT
Organism: Lucilia cuprina; assembly: GCF_022045245.1. Lineage (NCBI taxonomy): Eukaryota > Metazoa > Arthropoda > Insecta > Diptera > Calliphoridae > Lucilia > Lucilia cuprina. Next base: position 30,912,839 of record NC_060950.1, on the reverse strand, counting down.
GTTTAAGGAAACTATTTTAAAGGCTCTCAAACAGGGCAATTATACGTATGAATGTCCCTTGAGAAGAGGATTTTATGTTATGGATAATGTACGTATTAATAGTCGTAATCCTATATTGGCATTTATGTATCGACCCAATAGAACTTTTACTTTTACGGGTGGTCTGTATGAGGAGTTGGCGAATAGGAGTATATTACCTTTGTCAACATATCGGTTTACGGGTAAAATCGTAAAGAAGGTGTGTAAGGAATTCTGATTTCAGTAAATGTGATGAAATATATAAAAGTTTTCAACCTGACATGCAAGAACTAAAGCGCACTTTTTTGATTTTCAATTATCAAAATCTCATAACTACTACACCGGTCTCTAAACAGGGCAACTATAGTTCTTCATGTCCTCTTAATAGGGGATTTTATGTTATGGGAAATATTCATTTATCCAATCTTCATCCGGCTTTGGAATTTATGTTTCGTGCGAGAACTACCTTTACCTTTGTTGGTGGTTTGTATGAGGAATTGGGGAATAAAAGTATGATTGCCTTTGACAACTTACAAGCAGGCGGCCAAAGTTCTGAAGAAATCAAATAGAGATAAATCAGATAAAGTTAAATAAAATTGTCTGTATCAGTTTTTGGTTAGATTTTATCCACTATATAACTTAGGTTATATAGGAAGCTTTCAATTTAGAGAAAACTTTCAGTTGATACTCCTTAATTAAGAAAGTCCAGTGAGAATCGACGTCTTGAGAAATGGTTCTAAGATATTTCCAAAAGACCAAGCATTTATATGGAAAATAAATGCTTGTGTGATAAAATTTATGAATTGGTATCTTAACAGTTTTTGAACCATCAGTATAGACTGATTAACAGACTTCCTCGCAACAAAATTGATCTACATTTATATGGAAAATACTGCAAAACTAACGTCATCTTCACTAGGAGAAATGGGAGGGTCTAAAAGTATATGTACCTATGTATGTGATATCGGATAGCAAATCTTTACTTATGTTAGATGTATTTAAATGCTGAACAATTTTCCGATTTTCTAGCCAATAACGGTAATGTTATGAAACTAAAAAGAAATGTCGGATATAAGTGTAGTTATTGGTAAGAATTTGAATAATCTAAAAAGAGCTAGATGGTCTGTTCGAAATATTCAAATTATATTGATCTAATTTAAAATTTAAGAAGATTTTTAGTTACATTAAAATTTATAAGAGTTTTACGGTCCCAAAAAATAAGAAATAATAAAAGAAAACCTTCGATTCCGGTCCTTCTATATCTAGTTTCGGATATTTATAACGAATCAGTTGCATTTGTTGTTGGTCAACTAAAAGTTTTTCCGAGTTGCCTGCTATATTTAAGGTGTAGAGTTTGGCTAATTATTTAGCATAAAACATAGACTTGGTTCACACTAGGAAACTTTTTTGGGAAACTTTTAATCTCTGTGTGTGTGAGAAAGATAAAGAAATATCAACCATCTCTTTCTCTCACACACAAAATCAAAAATTTCCCAACAAAAGTTTCCTAGTGTAAACCTGGTCTTAGGAATCATCACTTAAGCAGTCTTTACACGAGCACATAAGGAATATGATTTGTTAAAAATTTTGTGTAGAAGAGTACGTATGTGATTGTAATATGTAATATGTAATGAAACCATCACACCCAATGTGGGAGAATACGAATGGAAAATTTGACAGTCGTATGGCTCTATTCATTTTTTGAAATGATTAAAAAAACAAGAAGGTCGCATTAGATCAGGGATGTATTTTTATGTAAACACATACAAAAAAGTAAAACAGCTGTTTCCATCTTACTCTGTTTTTGTTTTATACCAATCGTGTAAACACAAAAAATATAAATCATACGACTTTTATTCTCTTTTTTTGTTATACGGATGGAATTTTATTTTACTTTTTTATTAGCCGTTACGTACGTGAAGTGTGATCGTGTGAAGTTCCTTTTAATAGATTACAAAGATACAGCTAGAAAGCTAAAACCATTATATGGCAACAATGTTTTTTAATAGTTAGTTAGTTTGAAAGGAGGATGTATACACATCAAATCCGAAGAAATACACCTAGGCCTCTATCGGGCCTATTGTGCGCTCCTTAACCAGTGACACAGGTGGGAATCGAACCCACCACCTCCGGTTTACCAGAATAGAACACTAGCCACTAACCTACCCGAGGCTTTTTAATAAGTTTCCATTAAATGTCTACTTTCTAGAATACTTGTGGACAATAAAGTGATGACTGTGAAAGCACTCGCTTACAAATGCGACACTAAAGTGATGACTGTCTTCACTGCCTTTTACACAAAGAGTAAATTCATGAGAAATTCAAGAGTCAACCAAATGGTTGAAAGTAAGTGAAAATGTCTGTCGTTTTCTTTTGACTCTTTGTGAAACTGATGGGATTTGTGTGCGTTACACATTGTACCCTTATCTTGGTTAAAAGAGCATTATAGCAATTAATGATAGCCAAAACTGTTTGTTTTAAAAATCTATGTCTAAAAGTATGCCTTCAATAAGAAAAACACAGTTGTTATTAGTGTTGCCATGTCGTTACATTAACTGCTGGATTTAGCAGCAAAAACTGTAAATAAAGTTGAACTTTTTTCACAATAAAAAAATTAAAAATAATTTTTTTATAAAATGGACATTTAAATAGAAATTTCGTGAAGTCGATTTAATTATGGGAATTTTGCGAAAGTAAAATAGTTTGGAATATCAAATTTCTGTTTGAAAGCTAAAAGTCATTTTGTAACTGAAATAGAATTTGTTTAATCGTAGACTTTTATTTCCTCCAAGAACTGCATTTTATTTTAATAACTAAATTGAAAAGTTTGAAGTAAAAAATAAATAATATATTTAATTAATTGATATAATAAAAATAATATTGATATTATAAAAATAGCATGCTTTAATAACGAAATATAAATAAAAAAGTCCACGGTCTATTTAATTTTGCACAATGAGGCCAGAATGTTTCATTGTTTCAAATTTATATTTTCTAAAAGTTTTTTATATCTATGATTCAAGCATTTCATAAATGGAAGAATTATTTAAAAAAAATGTTGTTCTGTCCCACTGTGCTTTGTAAAAGCAAAATAAAAACAATAATTATATAAAATCACTTTAATGCAATCGCTACAGCTTTTTTAATTGTTGTTATTAATTAATTATCAACACCATACTCTTGAACCCGCAGAGGGGAAAACGGGATAGACGGATATTGTTGTCTGATAGTACAAACAATAACAACATTCAGCAGAGGACACCACCAGCAAAGTAAATAAGCAAACGTACCCCAACTCTCTCCACAATCTTCCAGTCAAGCTAACAGTCCAGCACGACTGCCTAGAGCGTTCAACAAACAAGGGTTATAAAAGTGCAACGACTTGAAAAAACAATTGTTATCACAACTCATAGAACGCAGTACAATTTGAATGAATTAAATTTATAGAAGAACTTCATTAACAATCATTTCATTATACAGATGGAAAAGTAAACATTTAAGGATGATTTAAGAAATCTAACCCCTCAGACTTCATTAAAGGATAAAAATTTATTTTACTATGTTTGCTGCACTTGTACGGTTTCATTTTTCAAGTCAGCGTTTCATTTCATTGAGAAATGGTGTCCTCAAATATATAAAACGTTCATATTAATAAGAAATCATTGCCTGAATTAAATAAAATTTCAGCGTTATAACTACAAAAAGTTGGGCGGGTGTAACATTCAAAAAAGATCGACTATAGCATAAAGTACAAATTTCTCTCTCAATAAATTCTCATTTAATAACTGTATGTGTTCCGGTTAACCATTATAAAAACGTACCATTTGAAGAACCAAATAGGGACTTACAGAATATTGTTCAGTCAAGACCATGTATGTTAAAATTAATGTTCCTAGGTTGAATATTTTAGAAACTTAAAAAAGTACAATTTATGAGATAAAAAGTACTAAAAAGTTGTCTCTTAAAGAATCTTATTCAATGAGGACTGTGTATGTTTAATAATCATGTGTTTTGAGTTCATATTAAAGAATATACAAAGAGTATCATTTGAAGGAAGAAAAAGTACCAAAAATGGAATTAATTTTACCTAAGTGGAAAGTACTAATAAAAAGAGTACAATTTTTCCCCTTTTTGCTTAGAAATATACTTTTTCGATAATAAAGTTCACAAAATGTTAAATCTACAGATAAAACTCAAACGATTCAAATCTGCATTCATTTATTCCAGAAAAATTGTGCTTTAAAAAAGGTACCAAACAATTTACTCGAATTTGGTCCTATATAGGCCTTAGTACTCGAATTCCAAAATAATATACCAAAAGCTTATTTTGTGTGAGTAAATAAACTACTTTTTGAAATTTTATAAAAGTTGGCTCAAAATTAAATTTCCCATTTTTCCCCTTTTTGGTACTTTTTTTACCCAGTGAAATAGCAAAAAATTTAATACAATAAATATTATATAGTTAGTCCGTAATTTAATAGGAATAATTCAATAAACCGAAAAGTGTTCTTATTGTGTTAAAAAAAAGTACCATAAATACAGTTTTCTCCCTTTTAAACCCAAAAGGGACTGAATTTTAAAAAAGTACGAAACAGGTGTCTCATAATTTTGAGAGATGTATCCAAAATATTTAGAAAAATTTGATTATGTTAATTAGTTCGAAAGTTATAAAGGGCCAAAAAAGGTACCAAAATCACCTTTGTTACACATTTTTACCCCTTAAAATTACGAATTTCAAAAAAGTACCAGACACCCATCTGCTCATTTTAAGAGTAGATACAGGTGCATTTAAAATTCTTCTTGTATCACTAATATTGTGTAAGATAATTAAGAAAACCAGTTTTACCCGTTTTTTCCCTTTTTACCCGTAAATGTGCAAATTTCCAAAAATCCCTCCTTAGTGGATCTACATAACCAAAAACACATCTCACATTCCTTATAAATATTAATTAGTAGAAACAACATCTGATTAGCGATCTGGGTGTAATATAAATGTAACGTAATATAAATCCCACATCTAAACCAAAACCAATATTGGGCGCTAGTCAAGTTAAACTTTTCAACTTGTTTGTGTCATATTCCAGTATTTTCTACTCCCTTTAGGTTCAAACGGGGCTAGTTAAAACGATCGGAATGTCATTCAACTTTTGAGAATTGAAGTTGAGAGTTTCGTTTCTCCTTCTACAAAACATACTTCCTTATTAAAAACAGACTATAGAGAACAAAAAATGTATTGCAGTATATTTTCTTAATATGTAATCATATTTATTAATCGTAAAACAAAAACTCGTATCGCCTACAAAAGAAGGAAATGAACTTTTCCTATTGTTGCCTTAAAATTTGCAAGTGTGTTAAAATTTATAAAGTGTTTATATATACTATTAAATATTCTTTTGTTAAAGCTAACAAATTTTTGTATTTTCTTATAATTTTAAGCATTTTGTAGGAAATTAATAAAAAGGTTGATAATTCAAGTGAAAAATATTCCTCTTATTTTCCGCTGATTCACAATAAAAATTCTACATTTACTCAACTGTGTTAAAAGTTCAAAAATGTTTACTAAATACCCGCCCTTGAACGTTTTCCTCATCATCATATTCAAGCTTTGATAAGAAAGCCTAATGAATGAATTGGAAAGACATTTTAATGTCTAAGCAAAAAAAATTCTCTTTTCTTCTTATCATGATTTATGTGTTTTTTTAGACTACATTGACGCAAGCGACCTCTGTTGGCAGGAGAATCGCTAGGTTTCCTTGTAAACAACTCATCAAGTTAGCATATTCGCGAGATAACCCCGTTACTTTTGGGGCCGGACGAAACGAAACAGACTTAAGTGTCAAAGGAAAAAATGCATTTAATGTTAAAGTAAATAATTATAAAAATAAAATTGATTGATTGCAATGAAAAACTGATTAAAATAGTGCATGTTGTAATGTTTTATTTAAATAAATATTTTGTAATAAATGAAATTGTTGAAGTCAACGTTTTTAAAATGACAAGGTTTGCAAAAATTGAATTAAAAAGTAGACAGCTTATTATACCCTATTTGTAAAAAAGCCGCAAATAAGGTTGTCACTTCGTTTGTAATATAAATAAATAAATAAATAAATAAATAAATAAATAAATAAATAAATAAATAAATAAATAAATAAATAAATAAATAAATAAATAAATAAATAAATAAATAAATAAATAAATAAATAAATAAATAAATAACTAACTAACTAACTAACTAACTAACTAACTAACTAACAAAGTAACTAACTAACTATCTAACTAACTAGCTAACTAACTAACTAACTAACTAACTAACTAACTAACTAACTAACTAACTAACTAACTAACTAACTAACTAACTAACTAACTAACTAACTAACTAACTAACTAACTAACTAACTAACTAACTAACTAACTAACTAACTAACTAACTAACTAACTAACTAACTAACTAACTAACAAACTAACTAACTAACTAACTAACTAACTAACTAAATAAGTTACTAGGGATTCCAAACTAACTAACTAACTAAATAACTAAATAACTAACTAACTAACTAACTGACTAACTAACTAACTAACTAACTAACTAACTAACTAAATAACTAACTAACTAACTAACTAACTAACTAACTAACTAACTAACTAACTAACTAACTAACTAACTGAATAACTAACTAACTAACTAACTAACTAACTAACTAACTAACTAACTAACTAACTAACTAACTAACTAAATAACTAACTAACTAACTAACTAACTAACTAACTAACTAACTAACTAACTAACTAACTGACTAACTAACTAACTAACTAACTAACTAACTAACTAACTAACTAACTAACTAACTAACTAGCAAGCTAGCTTGCTAGCTAACTAACTAACTACCTACCTACCTGCCTAACTAACTAACTAACTAACTAACTAACTAACTAACTAAATAACTAACTAGCTAACTTACTAACTAACTAACTAACCAACTATAGAACTAACTAACTACCTTCACTACTTCTTCATTACTCATTACTTCAACGCTGTGATGTCATTGGAAGCAAGTACTTCTACGCTCGCGTACAAATAGGTAGTTCAAGAAGTATATTTTGTTTATAAAGAAGTTGTTGAGTAAGTTGTCTTGTTTTAAATAATAAAAAAAGGAGCCAGTTAGAGGACGATCCAGGGACTTCGGTTTGTTAGTTAAATGTTCTAATCACTGCACCACAAAGTTAATGTTGTTTTCTTTTTTATAAAACACAATTCTTAATAAGTAAGTTTTTATTTTGAATAATCTGAACCGAAATGATTTCTATTAAAATGATTAAAGTTTAGTATAGAGTACTTAAATATTCGTTTAAAACCACCGCTTAGTTTTCTCATTAGTTTTAAACACATTCAGTAAGTAGTACACATAAGTAAATTGTTGATTGAATAGCAAGAAATTGTCAAATGACAAAAAGGTGTGTTGTTATTTGTAAAATAATATTTAAAATGCAACCGCAAAAAACTTAAATATTTTATATTTTTTAGAATTCAAGGTTATTTCTATTTTTGTTATTAACTTAAAAAGCATGAATATTTAAATAACTTTTGTTGCATTTTTAATAACATTCAACAATATAAATTGTACTTGCTAGTTTTCTAAATTATATAGGAATGTGGGGGAACAAGTTGGGGTAATATTGTGCTGTTAATTAACTAACTAACTAACTAACTAACTAACTAACTAACTAACTAACTGACTAACTAACTAACTAACTAACTAACTAACTAACTAACTAACTAACTAACTAACTAACTAGCAAGCTAGCTTGCTAGCTAACTAACTAACTACCTACCTACCTGCCTAACTAACTAACTAACTAACTAACTAACTAACTAACTAAATAACTAACTAGCTAACTTACTAACTAACTAACTAACCAACTATAGAACTAACTAACTACCTTCACTACTTCTTCATTACTCATTACTTCAACGCTGTGATGTCATTGGAAGCAAGTACTTCTACGCTCGCGTACAAATAGGTAGTTCAAGAAGTATATTTTGTTTATAAAGAAGTTGTTGAGTAAGTTGTCTTGTTTTAAATAATAAAAAAAGGAGCCAGTTAGAGGACGATCCAGGGACTTCGGTTTGTTAGTTAAATGTTCTAATCACTGCACCACAAAGTTAATGTTGTTTTCTTTTTTATAAAACACAATTCTTAATAAGTAAGTTTTTATTTTGAATAATCTGAACCGAAATGATTTCTATTAAAATGATTAAAGTTTAGTATAGAGTACTTAAATATTCGTTTAAAACCACCGCTTAGTTTTCTCATTAGTTTTAAACACATTCAGTAAGTAGTACACATAAGTAAATTGTTGATTGAATAGCAAGAAATTGTCAAATGACAAAAAGGTGTGTTGTTATTTGTAAAATAATATTTAAAATGCAACCGCAAAAAACTTAAATATTTTATATTTTTTAGAATTCAAGGTTATTTCTATTTTTGTTATTAACTTAAAAAGCATGAATATTTAAATAACTTTTGTTGCATTTTTAATAACATTCAACAATATAAATTGTACTTGCTAGTTTTCTAAATTATATAGGAATGTGGGGGAACAAGTTGGGGTAATATTGTGCTGTTAATTTTGCAAATTTTAACAAGAACTGGAACCGGTTAATGTACTGAAAATTGGAAGTGTCTTCATTTCAGCAATTACAAAATGTTATTAATATTTAGTTCTTCTGAAAGTTTAGTTTTAGGAAAATAATCATAGTCAAGTTATTTGAAAACACCTAAGAATATTAAAGGTCAAAGGCGACAAAAATGTTCAGTTCTTTATCTTTCATATCGAGCTTAAAAAGCTTTCAATTTCATAATTTTCTGGCTAATACCGGCTATAACTGATTTGTTTCTACTTTTTCATTAGTTAATAAAAACTATGGCCCTATATTCTATTATCTACTCCTCAATATGGAGAGTCATTGTATTTTTAGTTTTTTATAAACAAGTTAAGCTTATAAGAATTAAGTTTATTTTTATAGTTGCCCAAAAACTAAAATACCAATAAAAAGATCGTAAAAATACGTACTTCTTATATTGGCTTTAGGCATGCGCCTAAAATTGATTATGCTAAACTGTTGAAAGCAAATGTTCTGTTAATTAAATCGTATTACTTGCCCATGAAAGAGAAAAGCAACTGGTTTGCAAATAAAGTAATTCTCATGTTTATTTGATTAAAACGAATATTTAGATTAGATTTATTCAAAATTTGTGTAGATAGATAGATAGATAGATAGATAGATAGATAGATAGATAGCTAGATAGGTAGATAGATAGATAGATAGATAGATAGATAGATAGATAGATAGATAGATAGATAGATAGATAGATAGATAGATAGATAGATAGATAGATAGATAGATAGATAGATAGATAGATAGATACATAGATAGATATGTTGATTGTACAACATAACTCCTTGCATTCAATGGAACTATTCCGTTTATGAGTTGTTTGGGGATACTTAGCTAGCCAATGCTATTTAAATTATAATAATTATAACAACCATTTGTTAGCGTATATAATCATAAATGATATTTTAATTACAAATCTCAAATCAGAACGCAAAATTCCATGTACTCTGTACTAAATCCAACCGAACAAACCAACCAGCCAGTGCCAACTAACAGGTGTTCGTGATTAATAATATTTTGTGTTATCTGTACCTTTAAATGTGTGTTAAGACAAAATCACACCATGTTCTAAAACATACTAGTTTTTTTACAATATCATCATCCATTTATCTTGTCACATACAAAGTAAATAAAATAATCACAAAACTGAAACTTTTTATACAAATTTACACATTTAAATATGTATGTATGTATGAATGTGTACTACCTCCCCCAATTAGCAACGACTAAAACACTTTTCTTCATTTTTCAAAAAAAGACCAGCACGAACAACAAAAACAATACCAAGAGACAAAATTCAATTGTCATCATTCACAACAATAACAACAATTATAGACCAACAAGAAAGCTAAAATAAATATAAAATAATAACAACAAAATCAAAACAAAAAACGAAAAATTATCAAAAATAAACGTTAAAATACAATAACAAAATAAATATTGTATAATATCAACAAACCATTAAGACATCTGAATAAAATTACAAATACAATACAAAAAGAACTAAATCACTCACTCATATGCGTTTGTAGTAGCAAGTTAAAAAAAAATAAATTATTTTCAATTCATAGGGGCTGTTGGGGGATTGGAATTATACATCAAGCAGGCAACCATTCACCCATAAGTAATAAACGAGAAAATCGCAAAAACAAAACCCCGGTGTGATCACTTGGCTAACGCGTGCATGATTTCTCACACAATGACGTGGATCCCTATCGAAGAAGAAAGATGTACGTACATATGTTTTCATATTCTGCAGGGTATGGGTTGAACACTTCTAATATTCATATTTTTCTTACTCATCTTCAGTTTCTTAAGCAAAGGAAGACTGACTGGTTGTCAATCTCCAAACTAGACTTACATGTAGCCTTCAGGAAGCACTGGATAATCCTATAAGTCAATAACAGCACAATATTTAAATAAGGTAGACTAATCTGTTAACTTCTTAGGAGCATCTGCTGATAATTCAATGTGAGAGTGTTAGCTCTTCAGTCCAACTTCGCAATTCGTCTATAGACAAAAACTAGACTGAAGACTAGACTACAGAATAGACTATACACTAGACTATAGACTACACTATAGACTAGACCATATACTAGACTCTAGAATAGACTATAGGCTAAACTAAAGACTAGACTATAGACTAGCCTATAAACTAGACTGTAGACTAGACTAAAGACTACAGAATAGACTAGACTAATAGAATATATACTAGACTTCAGAATATAATATAGACTATAGACTGGACTATAGTCGAAACTATAAGCTATAGACTATACTACGTAATAGACTACACTATAGATTACACTATAGAGTAGACTATAGACATGACTATAGAGTAGACTATAGACATGACTATAGACTAGACTATAGACTAGACTATAGACTAGGCTATAACCTAGACTATAGACTAGACTATAGACTAGACTACAGACTAGACTATAGACTAGACTATAGACTAGACTATAGACTAGACTATAGACTAGACTATAGACTAGACTAAAGAACTATAGACTATACTATAGACTAGACTATAGACTAGACTATAGACTATACTATAGACTAGACTATAGACTAGACTATAGACTAGACTATAGACTAGACTATAGACTAGACTATAGACTAGACTATAGACTAGACTATAGACTAGACTATAGACTAGACTATAGACTAGACTATAGACTAGACTATAGACTAGACTATAGACTATAGACTAGACTGTAGACTAGACTATAGACTAGACTATAGACTAGACTATAGACTAGACTATAGACTAGACTATAGACTAGACTATAGACTAGACTATAGACTAGACTAGACTAGACTATAGACTAGACTATAGACTAGACTATAGACTAGACTATAGACTAGACTATAGACTAGACTATAGACTAGACTATAGACTAGACTATAGACTATAGTCTAGACTATAGACTAGACTATAGACTAGACTATAGACTAGACTATAGACTAGACTATAGACTAGACTATAGACTAGACTAACTAGACTAGACTATAGACTAGACTATAGACTAGACTTTAGACTAGACTATAGACTAGACTATAGACTAGACTATAGACTAGACTATAGACTATAGTCTAGACTATAGACTAGACTATAGACTATAGTCTAGACTATAGACTAGACTATAGACTAGACTATAGACTAGACTATAGACTAGACTATAGACTAGACTATAGACTAGACTATAGACTAGACTATAGACTAGACTATAGACTAGACTATAGACTAGACTATAGACTAGACTATAGACTAGACTATAGACTAGACTATAGACTATAGACTAGACTATAGACTAGACTATAGACTAGACTATAGACTAGACTATAGACTAGACTATAGACTAGACTATAGACTAGACTATAGACTAGACTATAGACTAGACTATAGACTAGACTATAGACTAGACTATAGACTAGACTATAGACTAGACTATAGACTAGACTATAGACTAGACTATAGACTAGACTATAGACTAGACTATAGACTAGACTATAGACTAGACTATAGACTAGACTATAGACTAGACTATAGACTAGACTATAGACTAGACTATAGACTAGACTATAGACTAGACTATAGACTAGACTATAGACTAGACTATAGACTAGACTATAGACTAGACTATAGACTAGACTATAGACTAGACTATAGACTAGACTATAGACTAGACTATAGACTAGACTATAGACTAGACTATAGACTAGACTATAGACTAGACTATAGACTAGACTATAGACTAGACTATAGACTAGACTATAGACTAGACTATAGACTAGACTATAGACTAGACTATAGACTAGACTATAGACTAGACTATAGACTAGACTATAGACTAGACTATAGACTAGACTATAGACTAGACTATAGACTAGACTATAGACTAGACTATAGACTAGACTATAGACTAGACTATAGACTAGACTATAGACTAGACTATAGACTAGACTATAGACTAGACTATAGACTAGACTATAGACTAGACTATAGACTAGACTATAGACTAGACTATAGACTAGACTATAGACTAGACTATAGACTAGACTATAGACTAGACTATAGACTAGACTATAGACTAGACTATAGACTAGACTATAGACTAGACTATAGACTAGACTATAGACTAGACTATAGACTAGACTATAGACTAGACTATAGACTAGACTATAGACTAGACTATAGACTAGACTATAGACTAGACTATAGACTAGACTATAGACTAGACTATAGACTAGACTATAGACTAGACTATAGACTAGACTATAGACTAGACTATAGACTAGACTATAGACTAGACTATAGACTAGACTATAGACTAGACTATAGACTAGACTATAGACTAGACTATAGACTAGACTATAGACTAGACTATAGACTAGACTATAGACTAGACTATAGACTAGACTATAGACTAGACTATAGACTAGACTATAGACTAGACTATAGACTAGACTATAGACTAGACTATAGACTAGACTATAGACTAGACTATAGACTAGACTATAGACTAGACTATAGACTAGACTATAGACTAGACTATAGACTAGACTATAGACTAGACTATAGACTAGACTATAGACTAGACTATAGACTAGACTATAGACTAGACTATAGACTAGACTAGACTATAGACTAGACTATAGACTAGACTATAGACTAGACTATAGACTAGACTATAGACTAGACTATAGACTAGACTATAGACTAGACTATAGACTAGACTATAGACTAGACTATAGACTAGACTATGGACTAAACTATGGACTAGACTATAGACTAGACTATAGACTAGAATATAGACTAGACTATAGACTAGACTATAGACTCGACTATAGACTAGACTATAGACTAGACTATAGACTAGACTAAAAACTTGACTATAAACTATACTATAAATTATTCTATAGACGAGACTAAAAATTAGACTAGACTAAAAACTAGACTATAAAATATACTATAGGCTAGACTATTTCCGAACCCTGCTGATAAATTGTGCACACACAGACACCATGCAATTTTTAACAACAAACATTTCTGAGAGTAATAACCGCTGTATTTTTACATTTGTATTTATTTTATTCGTATTGTATATAGATATGTGGACTTGATGGTTATATATTTTAGCCGACACGCTCGACAATGAATATCAACAACTAAAAGAAAAAAAGATTATTTTGAGTGCAACAAAAACAACAATGAAAAGCACAATGGCACGCGACGTTCAAATACCTTTTGGGGGAAGTGTTGCCTCGTGTAAGAAAAAAAAAAAAAAAACAAAAAAGAAAGAAATCGAAGACATTGAAGAAAGAACATGTCCTTGTTTTTGGGCGTAAATAAGTTAATTTCATTTCCCACAAAACACTTAATGTGCCAAAGGTCGGACATTGAACTACGATTTCAAGATCATTAAGAATATAGAAAGTGAAAATTATTTAGTATTAGATTTGCTTTTTTCGAGTGGAAAATTGTAGGAAATTTAAGAATACATAGAAAGGAATTACGTGTTTTTTGTTAATATTTATCTGTATATTTAAAGAACAGGTGTTTTAGAGAAACGTGTAAATTATTACACAAATGTACTTTAACTTTGAGTTGTAAGAAACATTGACTAGTTTTCAATATTTACATATTAATAACAATTTTATTATATTGTATTATATGCATATTATTAGTAAAATCTATTGACAAGTATTGAAGTGGGCTGATGTTGATCGTTACACTACTGTAATAGGGTATAATGTAATGTATGCATTTCATTGCCTAAATTTTAGAATGAACTATAGTTTCAATCATACACTATAGCCTGCACTATAGATTTGTCTAAAATCTGGACTATAATTTGGTCTGGCTGGACTATAGTTTATATATGTATATAGACAACAATAAGTTTTTTTGTATGTTTTAACATATGTACTCCAATAGTTCACATATGAATTATATATTGTTATAATCTACACCTAATTCAATTGCGCAGTGATGACTAAAATTAAATATTAGCTAAAGTCCAATCGAGACAACCATAACACGTTGCAGGGTATATAAACAATTTTATTTGATGACCGCTAATGCAATTTTTGACCAGCCAGAATGACGATTGCATACAAAATTTAAACATTCAAACAATTGATAAAAAAAAAAACAAACAAAAAATTTCATATGAAATGAGTAAGAATTTTTTGTTTAAAAACAAAACAAAATTTTGGTTTATTTGTTATATTTCGTTAACACGCCGTCAGCACATGCAATTTTTATACCCTACACCACTTTAGTGGGTTTGTGCTGATGTTTGTAACGCACAATAATATTGGTCCTATACCCACCTTAAAGTATACCAATCGGCTCAGAATCATTTTCTGAGTCGATTTAGCTATGTCCGTCTGTCCGTCCATGTAAACCTTGTAATCAAACTACAGGTTT
Source organism: Lucilia cuprina (assembly GCF_022045245.1). NCBI lineage: Eukaryota > Metazoa > Arthropoda > Insecta > Diptera > Calliphoridae > Lucilia > Lucilia cuprina. The sequence goes on along the minus strand of NC_060950.1, from coordinate 30,897,705 downwards.
CATGTGCCAATGAAATTTGGCACATCCCAGGGACGAAGCCTATTGAAAATGGTTAAGATCGGTCCATTATTTCACCTAGCCCCCATACAACTGAACCCCCCAATAGGGCTTGTAATCCTTGTAATCAATTACAGAAGCCTGTTGAAAATGGTTACCATCGGCCCATTATTTCACCTAGCTAAATCGCATTATATTTTTGTCAAAGGTGTAGGGTATTATATGGTCGGTCTCGCCCGACTATAATTTCTTACTTGTTTTTATTGATATACCTTTCTTGCTTGCTTGCATATAAAATTCTTTATTAGAAAAGTGTGTAAAATGATTTCGAATTAAAAAAAAGACTTTTAAATACAATAACCTCGGAGATGTTAAAAAAATAACAAGAATATTGTGGTATAAATATTTATTTACAAGAAAATGCGTTTTGTAAAGATTTGGGACCTCATCGAGTATAAAACGAAATGATAGATGATAGATAAAGGTCTGCATAATTCAGATTATAGTTACGTTTTAATTTTTACGATCTTTAGATTTGAATAAATCAAAACATTTTTTAATACAAATTATTTATAGTTCAGTGTTTATTATTAATTTTCTATTTAAATATTAGCATGAATTAAAAAGTGGACTAATTAAATAACAAAAAATAATTGTTTATATGTGAATACAACTATTATTGGGTAGTATGGGTAATCAAGTGGAGTCACTGCAAAAACACAAAGAACAGCTGTATTTATATTCTGTTTAGGCAACACTAATTGAAATACTTATAAGAACATTTACGGCTGGTTTTTTTCAAATAATCTGTAATGCTTTAAGAATAAAATGTAAAACTTTTTGAATCTTTCATTCCGCTCGTAATTTCTAAAACATATTTTAGATCAAACTAATCTATCTATCTATCTATCTATCTATCTATCTATCTATCTATCTATCTATCTATCTATCTATCTATCTATCTATCTATCTATCTATCTATCTATCTATCTATCTATCTATCTATCTATCTATCTATCTATCTATCTATCTATCTATCTATCTATCTATCTATCTATCTATCTATCTATCTATCTATCTATCTATCTATCTATCTATCTATCTATCTATCTATCTATCTTTCTATCTATCTGTCAATCTATATGAGAAATACTTGCTTCATTTATATCTCTCTTTTGTTTTCCTTTACACCTATATATATGTTCCGCACTGCATACATGTGTTTAACGAATATTAATTAATAATAGCAACGCAATTGTTGAATTTGTTTAATATAAATTATTTATATATTATATGTTTGTGTGCATATTTTACAATAAACAAAGAAAAACAAAATTAATTGTTTGTTAAAAGAAAAACCGGAAAGTTGAGAAATGAAGTAAACAAAATAAAGTGGAATATTTGTTATTTGCTTATTTAAAATTGACAACAAAAAATACTTTTGTTTATTTATACATTTTTTTATAATAAAAATTCCTACTATTTAAAATATAATTTTTAATATTTAGGCCAAACGTATTCTTTTAATTTTCAAACCTTTCTAGAATAATAAATTATTTTTTGTTTAGTCTTATCATAAATAAATAATAACATAAAAACAAAAAAGACTAAATAATATTAATAATAAAAAGTGAAAATTGAAATAAAATTCTTAATATAATTAGAGTTTGTTTGAGAATTGACGTCATTTTTTTTTAAATTTAATAAATAGACAAAAAATAAATTGTCTAAAAGTAAAAGATCACAATTAACTTTGAACGCAAAATAATTTATCAGTTGTTTGGTTGGGTATGTGTTCAAATTAAAAAATTATTTTATTACTCAAAAAAACAACAAATAACGAAAATTAAAAATTATGTTATTTTTGTTTTTTTTTTTTTTTTTGGTTGGCGCCATTATGTCTGCTACATGAAGAAATTAATACAAATATAAATTAGATTTTTTTGTTGTCTTAGACATTTTTTTAAGAAATTTAGGTTTTAAAATAAGGAGTTAATGAGAAACTTTAGTTAGGTTTATTAGAATTAGTTTTAATAAACTTTCTTTTAAAATTAATTTAGTTTGTTTTAGTTTAGTGATTAAAATTAAATAAATCATTTCAAAACTTAATCTTATTTGTGTATGATGGGTATTAATTTGACTTCGTTTAAAAGATTAATTAATTTAGAACATAGTTTTTTCTTTGCCATTTTTTTTGTGAAATCATGATGAGGTGATAATATTATTTAAATGATTAATGTTTAAGTAATTACATTTTGTGCCCTATATTAAACTATAGTATAGTTGGTAGGTATTATGCGTTAGAAATATTGGGTGAAACATTCGAAAAGAAAGGTCCTTAGAAACAGTATCTAAGTTGATTATGTCTAGGTAAACTTGTTAAACAAACGAATTTCAAATTTGTTATGTTTCATTTCCATTTCTTATAGGAACATTAGTGAAAACTTTAATTTTTTTGTTTTGTAATGATGTTATATTAGAATTTAATTACTAAAGAGATTTTTGTGTGAATTTTTCATGTTTCATCTGCATTTTATATAGGAACTTTAAAAATTTTATAATTTTGAACTTTTGTAATAATGTTATATTAGAATTTTATTAATAAACATTTTTTTTTTGGTAATTTTTTCGAATTTGTTTTGTTTCATTTCCATATTCTATAGGAACATTAGTATAAAATTAAATATTTTTGATTTTTTTTTATTAAATATGTGTAAGAATTTTATTACTAAAGAGGTTTTTGTGGCAATTTTTAAAATTTATTATGTTTCATTTCCAATTCTTATAGGAACATTAGTGAAATCTTTACATTTTTTGTAGTTTTATAATAATGTTATATTAGAATTTAATTACTAAAGAGATTTTTCTGTGAATTTTTCAATTTTATTATGTTTCATTTCCATTTCTTATAGGAACATTATTGAAATCTTTACATTTTTTGTAGTTTTATAATAATGTTATATTAGAATTTAATTACTAAAGAGATTTTTGTGTGAATTTTTCAATTTTATTATGTTTCATTTCCATTTCTTATAGGAACATTAGTGAAATCTTTACATTTTTTATAGTTTTGTAATGATATTATATTACAAATCAAATAATAAAGAGATTTTTGTGTTAATTTTTAAATTTGGTTATGTTTCATTTCTATTTTCTATAGGAACATAATAGAAAAATTTAATATTTTAAAAAATTTTTAATAATGTTATATTAGAATTTAATTACTAAAGGGATTTTTTGTTGGAATTTTTTCGAATTTGTTTTGTTTCGTTTCCATTTTCTTTAGGTACATAATAGACAAATTCAATATATTTTTTTTTTAATTTTTGTGTGAATTTTTCAAATTTGCTAAGTTTTATTTCCATTTTCTATAGAAACGTTTAAAAAAATTGTGTTTTTTAGTATTGAGAAAAAATTCTAACGTGTTTCAATTTCACTTTCTATAGGAATGTTGAAATAAATATGTGTAATTTTTATTTATTTCTGTAAGTTGTTAATCACTTCTGCTATTTTGCGAGAAATATTTAAAATTATAAATGTTTCAATTCCATTTTCTTTAGGAACATTATACAGAAATTTAAAATTTTCGTAGTAGGTATATAGCACAGAAGCTCTGGTTTCTATACACTATACAATCACATTGTTTCTATACAGTAAAAATTATAAAATTTCTTAACAATATTTAATTCATATAAATTCTGTTCTTATCTCTTGTCTCGGAATCATACAATGTTTGTTATTTTTTCCGATTCCCAGCTAATTATAAATATGTATTTTGAAAACAAGTTTCAATTTAAACGTGAATTGTAATGTCCCTGCCCCTAAAAGCCAAGGTTATCACATTTTAATATTAGTTTTCTGCTGACGTTTGTAATGTCAGTTTAAAATAATGCTGTTGTTTTTACCTTCTATATCACTGCAGTTGATAATTTCTATACTTAATGTACTAGAGACTATATAGCTATAACAATTAGGTGCTACGTAATCATGTAAGTCCTCAGCACTACTTGACTGTTTGTTTACAGTCAAACTACTATGTTAATCGACTAGCGGGACATCTCTACAATAGGTTTAGTTTGGTTGTAAAACGATATAATGTCAGATTTTGATTGACGTCATAGTCTTTCAGATCTTTTATTTTTAAAGAAACCGAGAGTTGACAGATTTAACTTCGTTTAATTTTTATTAATTTTCAAAATGAGGTTAATATCTCCTTATAAAGGTTTATTAATAACAAATTGCTTAAAGAGTACACAGATTTATTGTTTTATTTCTTTTGAAATTGATTAAATATCTATTGATAGATAAGTGAGCTTAATAAATAGTATGTATCCTTTATTGATATCGCTATACTTTTTATCTCGAATACAAATAAAATTTGAAGCACTTAAGAAAATATAGACAACTTTGTAAAATATAGAAGTGTTATGTTGGTTTCACTATAAAAATCATTAATAAGAATTTAAGTATTAAGAAACATTTTAGTGACTAAAATTTAGTCCAAACTATACAATGTATACATAACATCGCAAGCAACAATGTTTATAAACATTTTCACTTTGTTGTATTGAGATATGGAGTACCTATAGAGTAGACTATAACGTAGACTAGTCTATAAACTAAACTATATCATAGACTATACTGTAGATTAGACTAAAGACTATAATATACTATAGACTAGACTATATAATAGACTATAGACTAGACAAGACTAGACTTGACTATAGACTAGACTAAAGACTAGACTATAGACTAGACTATAGACCAGACTATAGACTAGACTATAGACTAGACTATAGACTAGACTATAGACTAGACTATAGACTA
>NC_060950.1:30890591-30892781 GCF_022045245.1 Lucilia cuprina | reverse complement strand
AGATAGATAGATAGATAGATAGATAGATAGATAGATAGATAGATAGATAGATAGATAGATAGATAGATAGATAGATAGATAGATAGATAGATAGATAGATGATAGACAAATAGATGACTATTGTCTGGAATATAGTTTACTCCATATCCTGGACTATAATTTAGTCACTACCTTGGACTATACTGGAGGCTAGAGACTGTAGTCTACTCTATAGTCGAGCCTATAGTCTACTCTATGTTCAAGCTTATAGTCTACTCTATAGTCTGGGCTATATTACTTTCTAAAGTCTACTCTATTGTCTATACTTTGGACTATAGTCAAGCCTATAGTAAACTCTACACTCCGCAGTATAGTCTACTCTATAGTCTGGTCTATACGCTACGCCATAGACAGAACTATAGTCTACGATATAGTACTATATATGGCCAAAAATATAAGTAAAAACAATGTAAACATTCTTTAGCAACAAGTGTCAAATAGAGGTTTTCTTAATATTTTAATAAAAACGTAGTATACATTTTACGCACAAAAGCTTATCAAAAGGTCAAATGAGTAATGAGAGTCAAAAAGAAAACAAACAAGTAAGAGTGTTATATTCGGCTATGCCGAATCTTATATACCCACCATCAAACCTCGTTTGACTCGAATGAAACTTACTTATGTCGAATTTCATCTATATACTCGTATTTTTAGGCCAGTTAAAATAATTTGCTTAAGAGAACGTTATATAGGGGTTAGGGTCAATTATGGGTCGATTCTCATAAAATTTTGTAGACAGAATTTGGTTTGTATTAAATTTATTTGTGTCGAATTTCTTCGCTACACTCGTATTTTTAAGCCATTGATGAGAAGGGGACCTTATATGATGCGTGGGGTCAATTATGGCCCGATCCCCATACAATTTTGCACAGTAATTTTGGATCATAAGAAACTTACTTATGTCGAATTTTATTGCTATATACGTATGTTTAAACAAGTTATGACTGTTAAAGCTGCTTTGCGAGGGGCCACTTGTATGGGGAGCTATCCGAAAACGTGGACCGATATTGCCCATTTTCAATACCAAATAAACCTAACGTATAAGAAATATTTATGTGAAATTTCAATCCTACAGCTCTTTCCATTCGGACTCTATCGTGCTTTCGACAGCCAGACCGACAGACGGACGATGAGACGGACAGACATGGCTAGATCGTCTTGGAATAAAATTTGTGGGTCTATGACTAATATTTCGATATGTTACAAACGGAATGACAAAATCAATACACCCCCTTTTTGATGGTGGGTATAAAAACTAATCACTCTAAATATTTAAATAAAAATACGAAAATTCTAAAAAAATATTTTTAAACTATTATAAAAATGTCTAATAAAGGGATGGTTTAGGAATCAAAAGGTCTTTGGCAAATTTTTTCTAAAAAAAAACAAAAAATCTAAAATATGAAAATAATCTTCATTTCAAAATGATAAGGTTTTTATAAATCGCGCCCCAACGAAATATCACTTAAATAAAAAATTGAACTTTAAAATAGATTTGAATTTTACAGCCTATTCGTATGTTTGAATAAATTAAAAATTTTAATTTAATTACATTTTTAGTTAAACACGAAAAAAATTTAAACCAGATTGCGTTAAATAAATTCTCTACTAACCATCAGTTGATAAGACATTAAATTTGAATTTATAATAATTTTTAATATTAGTCGTACTAATAAAAAGTAAATAAATTAAATTAAGGCGCCAATAATCGAACAAGAACAAGTATAGCCAACGAATGGAACACGTTTTAAAGTTTGTCCATACAACGAATTTGAAATGCCCTTCAAAACGAGATAACGCATAACATTTAGGTCAAAGACCTGATCACGTGAGTGCTGTGTAAGGGAATTTAGGTTTCGGCTGTAGATGTTGTTGCAGCTAAAACTATATAATTATAATTCGAGGATACGACGTTGAGCAACTTCTACTGGAAACTTCTACTAGACTACATTCCAGCTATCCTTTCACAATAGACTAAACTACAGACATGACTGTTGACAAGACTCTAGACTAGACCATATATAAGACTATAGCCTAGACTACAGACTAGACTATAGACTAGACTATAGGCTAGACTATAGACTAGACTATAGACTAGACTATAGACTAGACTATAGACTAGACTATAGACTGGACTATAGACTAGACTAT
>NC_060950.1:30888345-30890491 GCF_022045245.1 Lucilia cuprina | reverse complement strand
GTCTAGTCTATAGTCTAGTCTATAGTCTAGTCTATAGTCTAGTCTATAGTCTAGTCTATAGTCTAGTCTATAGTCTAGTCTATAGTATAGTCCATAGTCTAGTCTATAATCTAGCCTATAGTTTAGTCTATAGTCTACTCCATAGTCTAGACTATAGACTAGAGTCTAGTCTATAGTCTAGTCCATAGTCTGGTCTATAGTCTAGTCTATAGTCTGGTCTATTTCTATATAACTAACTAACTAAGTTACTAGGGATTCCAAACTAACTAACTAACTACCTAACTAACTAACTAACTAACTAACTAACTAACTAACTAACTAACTAACTAACTAACTAACTAGGAGAGATCCCAATAACCGGTGCAAGACAAAGTCCGAAGCTCTACCCTGCGTTCGACGCCATGTCAAATCATTTAAAGGAAATGCCGATAATGCAATTCATCATTATCAGTTTATAATCCCGGTAGAGTAGAGGTAGCACTTTTTTCCGGAGTTGTAACAATAGAAAGATCAAGGGAAATCGGGTAGTAACTTCTATTTAAAAATTAACAATACAACTTCTACAAATAAATAAACAAGATTAGTGATTCCAGAAGTCTTTTTTTGCGGGAATGGGCAATAAATATTTGGGCATTTAACTATGCTATACTTATTGATGTATTTTTTCTAAAATTATTAAGTTAATAAAAACTATTCTAAATATAAGGTAATAAATCAAAATGTTAATTACAAAGTATATTTTATTGAAAAATGTGTTGCTAAGATCAGGCATTATCAAAAGTTGTTAAGACAACTTATAAGCTTACAAATTTGGCGCCAAAATAGAATTTGTTTTAATCTTAATTACTATTTAAACAATTATTGATTAAAAAATTAAATTTTTATTTTGGTAGTTAATAGCACAGTTAAGTCGCGTGGTTTGGTAATAAAATACCAAAAAAGTGTTAAAAGTTAAATTAAACTTTGTGCAATAAATATTTTGGAAATAAAACTCCAGACATTGCAAAGTTCAACAGGCCACCCACCGATTAGAGAACAATACTGCCGCTTCATTTAAAACCCATCAATTTTGGTTAAAAACACTCGCTAAACGAGTGTTCTAGGAGAAATTCTGATAAAATATTTATGACTTATTTCCTTATGAGTGATTTCAACAGGTTATTCCGATTTTTTTCATTTTAAAATACACTTCAAATTGAAATATATAATTGTATAATTTGATAAAAAAAATAATTTGAAAAAATCTAAATAGAAACAGCACCAAACTTTGGCATCTGCTGTTCACGTTTCTGGTGAATGTTCGGGTTTTATAATTTAACTTGTTTTACTACTCACTAAGCCCCATCCGTCGTACTATATGTACCTGTGTTGTACGATTATTGTTCTTTCGATTTCGTATGATAATAAACATTTAAAAATGTTTTGTTTTTTATTTATAATTTGATTAGATTTTTGTTTGGCAATAACCACTTGTGCACTCTCTACTTGAGTCCAGTCTGGTCTGGTTGTACACACTTTTAATATTTGTTTTTGTTTTCTTGGCAAATACGTTTTCCCTTTTAGGCCTTGTTATCTTAATTTGTTGCTAAAATATCGTTTGACAAAGTGTAAATCGTATAATTTAAGTAAAGTCAAGTACTTTTTTATATATGTATATTTAGCAAATGATTGATAATAAACACTTAATTTCTTTATTATTAAATAATTTGTTATATATTTTCGTTTTATGAATTTGTTCCTGAACAATTTTTTTTATCAATTTCATTTATGGTGGCATTTTCATTAGAACCAATTAAAAATTATTTATTTAATTGACAAAACTTTAATTTGAAACTAATGTTTTTAATCAATTGAAAATGTGGTTTGCATTTCTACCAAATATTTTGCCACTAGAAGTACTTTGCGATAATTTTGGAAATTTTGTCATTCCTTTTTGTAAAATTTTTTATGAAAATTAAAAAATGCCAATCGTAAAATAATTATTCCTGGGACTCCAATTAGAAAAATAATAAAAAACAGTTTAGTCTATAGTCTAGTCTATAGTTTATAGTCTAGTCTATAGTCCAGTCTATAGTCTAGTCTATAGTCTAGTCTATAGTCTAGTCTATAGTCTAGTCTATAGTCTAGTCTATAGTCTAGTCTATAG
>NC_060950.1:30884146-30888245 GCF_022045245.1 Lucilia cuprina | reverse complement strand
CTATAGACTAGACTATAGACTAGACTATAGACTAGACTATAGACTAGACTATAGACTAGACTATAGACCAGACTATAGAGTAGACTATAGACTAGACTATAGACTAGAATATATAGTAGACTATAGACTAGACTATAGACTGGAAGAAGTACAGCTTTATGCAAACGAAGCAATTAGATCTATTAAGATTTGGCTGGAGAAATCAAACCTGAAACTAGCAGAACACAAAACAGAAGCTGTGCTAGTAAGCAGTATGAGAGCGAAAGAAGTGTTAACGGCCCAAGTTGGAAGAAGTGAAATCGTGTCCACGGAAGCAATAAAATACCTGGGCGTGACATTCAAGGCATATCGAATATTCATGCCTTAAGGCTACCAAAGTCGTGAATGCACTGGCGAGATTGATGCCAAACATCGGAGGTCCAAGGCAAAGTCGAAGAATTCTTCTCTCGAGAGTGGCAAACGCTACACTGTTTTATGGGTCACCCATCTGGGAGGGCTTCCTACGATGTACTTCCAGAAAAGACATGATGTCCATCTTCCGCAGAGGATGCCTACGTATTTGCAGCGGATACCGCACTATATCTCTCGAGTCATCCTGTGTTATCGCGGGCATAGTCCCCTTATACATTACCGCACAAGAATTTTCAAAAATATACGAAGCCAAAAGACAAAATACAGAGGCTCAGCACAGAAACATTCGAAATGACGAAAGAAGATCCTCAATGGAAAAATGGCAAAGACGGTGGGAGAACTCTTCTGCAGGACGCTGGACTTACAAATTGATTCCAAAAATTGAGAAATGGGTAAACCGCAGGCATGGAGAAGTTAACTACAATTTAACGTCGTTTTTAAGTGGACATGGAGGCTATAGAAGCTACCTGCACCGTTTTGGTCACGATGACTCACCGGTGTGTCCAGTATGCCCAGGTGTTGATGAAAACACAGATTTGAAGTAGAACGTACTAGGTTAGAAACCCAGCTAGGGCACAGATTAACTCCCGATAACACTGTGGATATCATGCTGACATCTGAGCTGCATTGGGACCGTATAAATTCCTTTATCACTTATGTAAACGAATCCCTAAAAAAAGAAGAACAGCTTCGGAAGCAAGTAAGAGCGGCACTGTCACAACGCCAGTAGAAATAAGTAGATCAGCGAAACAAGCTGGCCGCCCCGCGAGGTAATACCTACTGGCAGTTCCGCGGAGTGTGGTGTTGACGATGGAGGTGGTTTTAGTCGGTAGGAATCCGACATACCCAATGGGACCTATAGAAGGTTTCCACCTCCACTATAAAAAAAAGACTATAGATTACACATTAGACTAGACTATAAACTAGACTATAGACTAGACTATAGACCAGACTATAGACTAGACTATAGACTAGACTATAGACTAGACTATAGACTAGACTATAGACTAGACTATAGACTAGACTATAGACTAGACTATAGACTAGACTATAGACTAGACTATAGACTAGACTATAGACTAGACTATAGACTAGACTATAGACTAGACTATAGACTAGACTATAGACTAGACTATAGACTAGACTATAGACTAGACTATAGACTAGACTATAGACTAGACTATAGACTAGACTATAGACTAGACTATAGACAAGACTATAGACTGGACTATAGACTAGACTATAGACTGGACTATAGACTAGACTATAGACTAGACTATAGACTAGACTATAGACTAGACCATAGACAAGACTATAAACTAGACTATAGACAAGACTATAGACAAGACTATAGACAAGACTATAGACTAGACTATAGACTAGACTATAGACTAGACCATAGACAAGACTATAAACTAGACTATAGACAAGACTATAGACAAGACTATAGACAAGACTATAGACAAGACTATAGACAAGACTATTGACTAGACTATAGACTAGACTATAGACTAGATTATAGACTAGACTAGATTATAGACTAGACTATAGACAAGACAATAGACTAGACTGTACTATAGACAAGACTGTAGACTAGACTATAGACAAGGGCATAGACTTGTCTAGTCTAGAATATATTTAGTAATAAGAATCTCCAAATATTGTAGTGTATGTATCTGCTCTATGTATAAAAATTTGTACATTTTGCTTGTTTTTGTTGTTGGTTTCATCTGGTGTTGGTAGGTAGTATTTGACGCGTGCTAAAAATTCTTATCATTTTTTGTTTTGAGCCAAATTTTTTCATGTGGACTTTATACGTCGCTATAATTTTTAGTTGTTTCTATTGTTGAGGTTTTGTTTGTTTTTGTTTATACACAAAGAATGATTATGCAATAAATTATTTAAACAAGTTGATAAATAGAATTTATTTGGTTTGTTTTGTTGTTTGTTTCTTTCATTTGTTTGAATTATTTTGGATACACAGCTGATGGGAAGTTAATATTGCTATAGAATATAAAAGTAAATATTTATAATATTTACACTTTTGTTTTGAATTGTTTTTTTTTTTTTTTTTGTAAATTTAATTGCTTAACCTTGTTTGGCAACATGTGTAATGTTGCTGCTAATAATTATATGTTTAGCAACATGTTAAATTTGTAGAAAAATAGAAATTTCATTTATATTTACACAATTGTTGACCTAGGTCTTATTAATATTTGTATATTTTCCATTATATTTATGGGTTTTTTAGTTTGAATTTTAAATAAAGAACAAAATATTTTTGTTGCTGACTCTGACAATATTTTTTCTATTATTTTCCACAAAGTTCCAGTTTATTATCGATTGAATAACTATTAACTATTTATCGAATTCTTTAACGAATATTAGATAAAACTGGGAATAATAAGCAAAAGAAATTTAACCTTGATAAATACAGTCACGTTAGCGGTCAATTAAATATTAATAAAAAAGAACAAAAATTAAATTTTATTAAAAGAAAACTTTTATGTCATGCTACTGCTGCGGTCGCTGTTGCTGGTTACTGAACTTGAATATTAATCGCAATTTTGTTTAATTTGCCGATTTTATTCATTTATTTCAAAAATAATAATGAAAATAAAAACAAACATTCATATCAAATGCGTCAATATTTATAAGAATACTTAAATAAGAGCAATAAAATAACCACTAAAAACCCAAAACATGAAACGTATTTAATCAAATTATTATTTTTTTAAACATATTAACGTGCTGAAATATTTTGTAGTAAAATAACTTATCAAGTTATGCCTTTAAAAGAATATATATATAAAAACTAATAAAACTAATCACACGGATCTGTGCTCATAAACCTATTGATGACCTATTTTTCGTGTAGACTTTTAATAGTTAGTGATTATTTTCCCGCTATTATTATAAATTTTTGTTGATAGTAAAATATAACTTAGAAACATGTTGCATGTGTGCTAGAATTTATTTTCGCACATTTTATAATATTTAGATGTTGCTAGCAAAATTTTATTTAAATTAATTTTTCTTATTTGTAAATTGTGAAATATATATACATTTCTTTTAAATTCCTTATCAGATATAGTTTATCACTTAAAAATTAATTAACATGTTGCTGGCAACATTAAACAATATTATTTCTTTATATTCAAAACATTCTGCATCTTTTAAATCTTTGAAAATCGTTTTCATTCGAAACTGGTAAATCTTAGTTGGCGAAGAAATACAAATATTTTCATTGACTCATAATATTTGAATGTTACAGTAAATTGCCTTTAGGCCAGGCAATTTAATCATGTACCAAACCCAACATAATTACATAGTGGAAACTATGTTAGTTTTCAGATTTCTTAGAAACGAATTTATGTATATAAAGAGAAAGGGGTTTTCTATATAGGCCTGTTTAAAATATGGACCGAACACTAGAGGAACTCATTAACAAAAATGTGCTACATACACCTAACTAACTAACTAACTAACTAACTAACTAACTAACTAACTAACTAACTAACTAACTATACTCTAGTCTATAGTCTAGTCTATAGTCTAGTCTATAGTCTCGTCTATAGTATAGTCTATAGTCTAGTCTATAGTCTAATCTATAGTCTCGTCTATAGTCTAGTCTATAGTCTAGTCTATAGTCTAGTCTATAGTCTAGTCTATAGTCTAGTCTATAGTC
>NC_060950.1:30848986-30884046 GCF_022045245.1 Lucilia cuprina | reverse complement strand
GTGTTCTTTGCGCTATACTTCGTATTTGATTCCTCAATAGTGAAGATTATGGCCTGATGGTCGCTGTGAGTGTACTGTTCACTGACTTTCCAGTCGATCCTTCGTGCCATAGAACTACTAACAAATGTAAGATCCACAATTGAACCTAGACCTCTTGCTCTGAAGGTGTTAGCATCGCCCTTATTAACTAAGGTTAAATCATCACTGGAAAATGTTTCCAGTAAGATGCGACCTCTGTTGTTAGTGGATCTACTTCCCCACTCATTAGACCACGCGTTAAAATCTCCGGCGATAATTTTTGGATTGTGGGTTTCCGCGTCTCTTTTCAGCCGGTTTAGCATTTGTTCGAATTGCTCGATTGATGCGCTAGGTGGGGCGTAACAGCTATATATGTATATGCCTCCTATTTTGGCTCTTACAAATCCTTCTTCCAATTGTTTTTGGGTGTTCTCTATCGCACGCTTTCCACATGCCCATATCGCTGTTTTGCTAGACTTGTCCTTGGCCCAGACGCTTGTTTGAAGATTTCTGTGTTGTTCACATATAATGGCGACATCAACACCAGTTTCGCAGATAGTCTGCGAAAGCAGGTCCTGTGCCGCCCGACAGTGGTTGAGATTAAGTTGGATAAATCTCATCTGCGGACTTTTTCCAGTGCTTCTTTGAAAACTGGACATCTTCCGCTACCTGCCACATGGTTGGTTTCTCCTCTTTGCCTTTGTTTGCAGAGCATGCATTCTGGATCTTTTGTGCAGTCCTTTGCTATGTGCCCACTTATTCCGCACCTTCTACACAGTTTAGATCTGTCTTGAGGATTTGTACAATACTTTGCCATGTGTCCGTACCCCAAGCATCTATAGCATTGCCGAATGTTCACCCTTTCTCTAATGCGACATACTACCCATCCTATCTTCACCTTTCCAATTTGTAGGAGTCGGTAGCATATTTCCGAAGGAAGACTTATTGTTGCCGTCTGAGTGCCGCCGTAGGCTCTCCTCAAGCTCTTAATGTCTTCTAGTTTCATTTCGGATACGCCTAGTTGAGTAAGAAAGGCGTTGCGAATATAATCTTTTGTTGTGACCTCGTCGATATCTCTACATTCTATAATTGTCTCCTGCCTTCGAGTCATGATCTCAGCTTTAGGGCCAATAGACTTCTTCATTTGTCCACGGAATAGATCCACACTTGCTTGATCCTTGGTATTAATCTCAAGCAGGAGCTCTCCTTTCTGTGTCCTTCTTATTCGAGATACGCTTTCTCCCACGTCCTTTAGGGATGGATCTCCTTTGAGTTGCTTCAGAATGTCCGCATATGACGTGTCCCCTTTCGCGGTGATTATCATGGCGGCATTCCTCCTTTTTCTAGGTTTACTCTTATTTTTAACCGTTTTCCACGTCTTATTTTCATCTAACGGAGGCTCTTCTGGTCTAGGTCCTTCGCTTTCTTGCTTCTCTTTCTGCAATTTATCAGCCTTTTTACTCCTTTTTTTTTGCTTGTATTTTCGGCGATTCTTCTCCAGAGTCTCTACTTCTTTTCTGAGGGGCTTCAGTTGGGCACAGTTTTGGTGTTGTTTGTGTTGCCTTCACGCTTATCTCCATAGCTTGTGATGGTTCTTTTCCTTCCGTTTGCAGCTTCGCCTTATTATACATGTTTTTTATGGCCCATGCCTGCTCCTTAATAGGAATAATAATATTTTTTTTCCCCTTCATGAGTTTTATTAACACATCTATCATATTTCCTAGTTCCAAGAATGGGCTATTTTTACTAGCGTTGTGTTCTTGGTTGGTGTAATTCGCGTTTGTTGTAGTCTGCGCCGGCGTTGATCTCGATGATGGTGTAGGTGGCGTCCTCTGCATTCCAGAACTTCTCTGAAAAGGATTTTCCACGTTCCACGGCTCCTTGTCTTTTGAATTGCCTGTAGCATTAGCTTCTGCTTCAGCCAGGTGTGCTACTGAAGTAGAAGTATTACAGTAACTGGATATCGACGACGGAGAGCCTGTTCTCTCGCTCTCTACTGCCGCCGGTACTGGGTTTATTACTCCCTGCACCGTAACCTTGTTTCCATTGTTTTTCATATTCGTTGTTGTTTAGGGTTTGCGTTTTTAACCTATCCGCCAGGTGTAGAATCAGCCGTTCCTAACATGGAAGCAGACGCTGACCAGGAAGCCGTCCACTATGGAAGCCGTCGCGCCTGGATTTTTCCTTCAATGTTGCTGACTAGGGATCCACGAAGTTGTCAACCTTCTAACTACTCCTCTCTAGAGGGTACCCCTGTGGATGGATACTTAATTTAGGGCGGTATCCTCTCGCCCTGACACAGGACTTCATCAAGCTTTTGCACCATTTTAGTGCGCTCTCCATACCTGCCACAACTAGGGTCCGCGGGGTCGTTATTCCCGTTATCACCGCCTGGTGATACCCTTGCGGGTCTATCTATCTATCTATCTATCTATCTATCTATCTATCTATCTATCTATCTATCTATCTATCTATCTATCTATCTATCTATCTATCTATCTATCTATCTATCTATCTATCTATCTATCTATCTATCTATCTATCTATCTATCTATCTATCTATCTATCTATCTATCTATCTATCTATCTATCTATCTATCTATCTATCTATCTATCTATCTATCTATCTATCTATCTATCTATCTATCTATCTATCTATATCTATCTATCTATCTATCTATCTATCTATCTATCTATCTATCTATCTATCTATCTATCTATCTATCTATCTATCTATCTATCTATCTATCTATCTATCTATCTATCTATCTATCTATCTATCTATCTATCTATCTATCTATCTATCTATCTATCTATCTATCTATCTATCTATCTATCTATCTATCTATCTATCTATCTATCTATCTATCTATCTATCTATCTATCTATCTATCTATCTATCTATCTATCTATCTATCTATCTATCTATCTATCTATCTATCTATCTATCTATCTATCTATCTATCTATCTATCTATCTATCTATCTATGTATCTATCTATGTATCTATCTATGTATCTATCTATCTATCTATCTATCTATCTATCTATCTATCTATCTATCTATCTATCTATCTATCTATCTATCTATCTATCTATCTATCTATCTATCTATCTATCTATCTATCTATCTATCTATCTATCTATCTATCTATCTATCTATCTATCTATCTATCTATCTATCTATCTATCTATCTATCTATCTATCTATCTATCTATCTATCTATCTATCTATCTATCTATCTATCTATCTATCTATCTATCTATCTATCTATCTATCTATCTATCTATCTATCTATCTATCTATCTATCTATCTATCTATCTATCTATCTATCTATCTATCTATCTATATCTATCTATCTATCTATCTATCTATCTATCTATCTATCTATCTATCTATCTATCTATCTATCTATCTATCTATCTATCTATCTATCTATCTATCTATCTATCTATCTATCTATCTATCTATCTATCTATCTATCTATCTATCTATCTATCTATCTATCTATCTATCTATCTATCTATCTATCTATCTATCTATCTATCTATCTATCTATCTATCTATCTATCTATCTATCTATCTATCTATCTATCTATCTATCTATCTATCTATCTATCTATCTATCTATCTATCTATCTATCTATCTATCTATCTATCTATCTATCTATCTATCTATCTATCTATCTATCTATCTATCTATCTATCTATCTATCTATCTATCTATCTATCTATCTATCTATCTATCTATTTTTAATCACTTTCAATAGATGCAAGTTTGAATGCTTAGTTAGATAGTTTTGAAAATTGGAACTTGTCTTAAACATTTTATCAGACACCAATAACAAAGTCCATAATAATAAACTCCTAGAGACAATTTCACCTAAAAATATAATGAAATGCACAAGTTTTTTTTGATAATTTATAAGAATTACTAAAATAAACTTTGTTTCATTATTTGTTTAAGATAATAAAAAATTAAATTAAATTCCATTTCTTGCTATAAATTTATTAAACTAACTAGAAGGAAACCATTTTAACACCCCATTTGTGTGTTTGCCTCTCCTACTTAGTTTGTCTGACATGATGGAACTGTGATTATTGTTTTTGTAATTATATTGTCACATCATAAAAATGTAAATAAAACAGCTGTAATAGAAAATTAGCAACAACAATAACCCTTCAAACATTTAGAAGATAAAAGTGCGTTGGACTTTTAGAGATGACACCACATAAACAGTTCTTAATGAAAGCATAGACGAAATAGTATAGTTTTAAAAATAAATTTTAATTTTCAAGACTTAAAGGTTTAAGTCACTTCTGAATACGTATTTCAAAATTATCTTCTAAAAGTCACTTTTATGAGTCTGTAAAGCGGTTATTATCGTTGAAAAATATAATAGGAACATTTGTTTTTAAATGTACCTTATCGTTTTGAAGATACTTCTAGGTGACTTTAGTATAATAAAATGTTTGCAGGGAACAGTCAAATAGAAAATACAGAAATAACAGTTTTTGTAAAGGGGAAAAGAAGAGACTGGTTCGTGTGTGAGAAGAGTATATGAATGTGATTATTTTTATACCACAAATAAACTCAAAGTATCGATTACTTTATTTTACTACATTGTACTTTGGAAAGAAAATAAAAAACAAACAATCGAAATGATATGATACGCAAATAAAAAAAAAACACAAAAATAAATCATTTGTGTTGTGGTATCTAGTCGTAATTCCAAACGATTCTATGGGTAAAATGAGAAGTTATTAAAAAATAAGAAAATTGTTTATTTCATATCAAGTTCGATATATTGATTTTATTCGACTTTGATTTAGAAGAATACTGAGCATTTTGAGTTCAGAAATTACTTTTAGGACTAACCTCATATCATTCGCTAACATTTTTATAATTTTACGATCAAATTGAATAAAAATGTAACCAAAAATTTTCTCAATAGCCAAATTGTACGACCAGAATGATAAGTCAAAGGGATAAGGGTTTTACATACATTTACCAGTTTTATTCAAAAGTTCTAAATAAACATATGGCTGTGATTTAATAAACAATAAATTTTCATTACTATAACACCAATAAAACTAAGTTAGAAAAAAGTCCATTAAAATCGTCATCAACATCATCATGATAGTCATTATTATTGTAAGGAGACCTTAGTAGTTGTTTATAAACAGCAAAAGGGGTAGAACACAGACGATAACTTCAAAGAACAGACACAAAAACGTTGTATTATTTATTTATTTTTTTTTTTTGGGGGGACTTTAATGAACTCTTAAATAAGGTTGGAAAATATTCAAAACATGTTTCATTTAAATGCGTTTTTATTTTCTTAAATTTCTTTTCGTTCAAACACATTAGATTTATAAAAAGAAACTAGTTTTGTTATACTGTTTATAATAATTTTACGATTTTCTAGACAATAACTGGCTAATGACGTATTTTGTAATGAAAGATAAGGAGTAAAATGTAGGTTAAAATTAGGAAAATCTTTAGAAAAATTAATACAAAAGATTTAGTTCTATGAAAAAGGGGAAAACTGGTTGAAATAAAAAGAAATATTTTTAAACAATTGATTTCATTAAAATTATACAGACAATATTATATAGTCCAATTTAAAAGACCACTCTATGGAAGAGACTATAGAATTTTCTTACTTTTACTTACCTATAGTTGATACTATAGACTGTTATATAGTTTAGACTGTAGACAGATCTAAAGTCCAGACTATAGATAGATTTATAGTTCAGACTACAGACAGATCTATAGTCCAGACTATAGACATCTCCATAGTCCAGACTATATACAGATCCATAGTACAGACTATAGACAGATCTATAGTCCAGAATATAGACAGATCTATAGTCCAGGCTATAGACAGATCTATAGTCCAGACTATAGACAGATCTATAGTTCAGACTTTAAACAAATCTATACCCCAGGCTATAGACAGATCTAAAGTCCAGACTATAGATGTATAGTCTCGAATGAACAGATCTGAAGACTGATAAATAGTTCAGACTATAGAAAGATCTATAGTCCAGACTATAGCCAGATTTATAGTTCAGACAACAGACAGATCTATAGTTCAGACTATAGACAGATTTATAGTCCAGACTATAGATAGATCTATAGTCCAGACTATAGGCAGATCTATAGTTCAGACTATAGACAGATCTATAGTCCAGACTATAGACAGATCTATAGTCCAGACTATAGACAGATCTATAGTCCAGACTATAGAGAGATCTATAGACCAGACTGTAAACAGATCTATAGTCCATGCTATAGACAGATCTATAGTCCAGACTATAAACAGATCTATAGCCCAGGCTATAGACAGATCTGTAGTCCAGACTATAGACTGATTTATAGTCCAGATTATAGAAAGATCAATAGTCCAGACTATAGACAGATCTATAGTCCAGACTATAGAGAGATCTTTAATACAGACTATAAAGATATCTATAGTCCAGACTATAAACAGATCTATAGTCCAGGCTATAGACAGATCTATAGTCCAAACTATAAACAGATCTATAGCCCAGGCTATAGACAGATCTATAGTCCAGACTATAGATCTATAGTTTTTCATGTCACTAAGAAAAGTAACATTTCTGTTTTAATCATAAAATTTTCCATAAAACATTTTAACCCAAATGACCTAAAAATACATATCTAATACACAATAACAACAAAACAACTACCTGTAACATGTTCTAATCCTCTAAAATGATTAGCTACAGCCACAGGTGTTATTTACAATAATTGACTCTTAATATACCACGCATCATAAAAAAACTGTGCGTACAACCTTTTTTATGTTCAATTTAAAAAAATTTTCCATAACAAGGAGTTATAATACTCTATGTAGTAAAACTAATGCAGTTAGAATCATTGTCCGTCTGTCAGTGTTTTTCCTTTAATGGTTCTTATAAACAACAAACATATTAAGATATAAATGAGAAAAAAATTCCATTAGTTTTTAGTTTTCTAAATGGAAAAATACTGATGCGAAAATATTGTCACAGATTTTAAAAACAAAAAAGAAATTAAAAAACCAAAAAAACAACTAATTTTGTTTGTAAGATTTATGTGGAAAATTTATGATTTTTTTAGTTTGCCGGTACATTTAGATATAAACAGAAAATGAGGAAAATTAAAACAAAAAAAATACCAAAGAAAATAAACAAAATGAATATGTATAATATTCTAGATTTTGTAATCCCCAGTGTACATACATACATACATACATACATACATACATACATACATACATACATTTGTTTATTATCCGACATTGGAGTGTAATGGACTCACACTCGTTCTACTCACATAGTTTTTGTTTTGATTTACATTGTAGTTGTGTTGTCTCCTCTAGTTATAAAATGTTATTTAAAGTTTTACTTTTTTTTATTTTGCTTTTCTTCTTGTGTGCATAATTTTCTTGTTCTTTTAATTTTCTTCTTTCTTTTGGTTTGATTATTTGATTTACCTTTGTGTTATTAAGGTGGTTGTTGTCAGTTTGGTTGCGCTTATTTTGTTGTTTCTGTAAATGACATTGAAATAATTTCTCTATTTTAATTGAAGTGGTATACGTGATTATATTTACGTAGTAAAATGTCATCAAATGTGTTTGTTTACTTAATCCTGTTTCTTTTAACGCAATTTGTATTGTCAGATTCGTAAATAAGTACGAAGGAGAGTGTGAGATAGAAGGAAGTAGGACACATTAAACCTGAAAAATACAAAATTAGAAGCACTTGCTTCAATTTCAAAAGTCATTATAAGGAGTGAGATCGAAAAATTCTTAACAAACATATATGTTTATAAAAAAGAAACCACTAAACTTACAGCTTTATTTTTTTTATTTGATTCAGATTATTATTACAATTTACAAAAAAAATATTTTTATAGTTTTAATCACTAGTGATGAAATTTTGAACCCTTTTCGGAAACCCTTCCATTAACGTTTTTATAGTGCTTTCTGTCACTTTGCTCGAACATGTAGTCCATCTCCGTTTAAAATCTACCACACTTTTGGACACCTTTTTTGTACTCTTCAATTCTCTTTTAACAAGAGCCCAATATCTCTCCACTGGCCTTAGCTCCGGGCAGTTTGGAGGATTTGCCTCTCTTGGTACAAATACCACATTATTGTTCTTGTACCACTCAAGGGCTTGTTTACCATAGTAACAGGATGCCAAGTCAGGCCAAAAATAAGTGGACACATTATGAAGTCTTATGTAAACATTGATGTAAATTTCGGTATTTATAGAGCCCGTTGTAACAAATGATTGGCTTATTTGCCGCAACTGCATATTGCTTGCCATACCAAGAACTTTCTAGGAAATTTTGTCTGCTTTTGGGTCCTAAACTTTTCTTCAACATTCCCTCGAGCATCAGCAACATAAAACTTTTGACCCGGAAGTTGCGAAAAATCTGCCAGAACATACGTTTCGTCATCCATTATGCAGCAAGAATATTTTTTTTATAAAACTTGACTTCAATTTCCGTGCTCTGTTTTTGGCCTCTAAATTTTTAGCAGCGTTCCTGTCAGGAACTTTTTGAGCCTTGTATGTTTTTAAACCTGCATTAGCTTTAACTTTTCGTACCAAATAGTCCGAGCACTGAGCTAACCGAGCTGCTTTCCTACCGGATGTGTTGGGAGCTCTTTTGAAAATGCGTTCTATTTTTTTGGCTTTAGAAACATCATGTGTACCATTCCTTCTACCTGAACCAGGTTTTCTATCAACTGACAAGTTCTCCCGGTACTGTTTAATAACATTGGAAACAGTTTGACGGCAGACCTTTGTATGCTTGGCCAAATTTTTGTAAGACCAAGTTGGGTTTAGTTGAAAATATTTAATAATTTCAGTACGCACTTTTTTCTGGTCACTCATTTTAATCAGATTAACAAAAAAATTAATATAATTGACATTACACATAATAACTGACATGTTTTTCAAAGGTAACTTGATCAAAAAAAATCAAATAATACTTTGGTTGAAAAATGTAATGAAAAACGTGTGTTAAGAATTTTTCGATCTCACTCCTTATGTATGTGATTTGGGTATTTTTGAAAATTGTCTATCTATCTATCTATCTATCTATCTATCTATCTATCTATCTATCTATCTATCTATCTATCTATCTATCTATCTATCTATCTATCTATCTATCTATCTATCTATCTATCTATCTATCTATCTATCTATCTATCTATCTATCTATCTATCTATCTATCTATCTATCTATCTATATATCTATCTATCTATCTATCTATCTATCTATCTATCTATCTATCTATCTATCTATCTATCTATCTATCTATCTATCTATCTATCTATCTATCTATCTATCTATCTATCTATCTATCTATCTATCTATCTATCTATCTATCTATCTATCTATCTATCTATCTATTTTTCTATCTATCTATCAATCTATCTATCTATCTATCTATCTATCTATCTATCTATCTATCTATCTATCTATCTATCTATCTATCTATCTATCTATCTATCTATCTATCTATCTATCTATCTATCTATCTATCTATCTATCTATCTATCTATCTATCTATCTATCTATCTATCTATCTATCTATCTATCTATCTATCTATCTATCTATCTATCTATCTATCTATCTATCTATCTATCTATCTATCTATCTATCTATCTATCTATCTATCTATCTATCTATCTATCTATCTATCTATCTATCTATCTATCTATCTATCTATCTATCTATCTAATTACCTCTTTTTTGGTTAAAAAAAAACACCTCTTATTAACAAACCCGGTTATTAAAGCCCACAGTATTTTGTAAGTATTGAAAAATATCTATGCCTGTAATTTAACCTACGTCTTCTTTTCTTATAAGTATGCATCTCAGAGCTCATTAGTTTAGGGACAGGGGTCATGTAGACATAAAATCAATAATTTGTAGTATAATAAATGAATAAAAAAGAATTAAATTGTTTTCCATAGACTTTTAGGATAATTTATACAAAATTAATGTTATAAAATTAAAGAACGTAATTTAATTGGGGTAAGGTTTTTAACCTTTTGGTTGGTTTTATAATAAAAATTTGGCCTGTTCTTCAAATAAACACTTAGAAATTTAAATTAATAAAAACTACTCTGTTCTTATTTGAAATTTAAAAATGTTTTTATTCATCTAATTTAAAATTTAAAAAAGGGTTAGTTTTTTTTGTAGGGGCTATTTTTAAATAGTAATGTTAAATAATTAACAGAATGTAGTCGAATCTAATGACTCGTGTGGACACATCCAAACTTTATTTTTCTGTGATTATAATTATATCAAAACCTTTTTTAAAATAATTTCTTTTAATATTATTTCTTTTAACCTAAACTAGTTTTATTTTCAATATTGTTAATTAAAATTTTGGCACAAATAGAAAAAAGTGAAATTAAAGACGTCATCCTCATCATTCACTAAAAATGCATTCTTAGGAAATCAGAGAATTTTATAAATAATTGCATCAGTTTATACATATATGTATATCAAAAAGAAGAAAATGAATGATTAACAAATCAAAAGTAAATGCTAAAACAAAAGAAATGCCTAGAATTCAAAAGAAAATTCAAAGTGAAATTAACGTGAAATTTATAAAATTAAGATGAAAGTACGTTTACCAATAAGTAATTTAAAAGTAGAAAACTATTAAAAAAAACATGAATACTTTAGTATTTAAACAAAAATAATAAGCTTTTTTGTCATAATCCACCACGAGCATCATAAATGAGGGAAATAAATTTGAAATCAGATGCAGAAAAAAAGCATTACAAACACTTTACAATCATTACACAAAGTTATAAAGTCGTTTTGTTTTGCATTTACTTAGGACATTCATAATTTGTTCAATACAATTTCTAACAAAGCCGTACACTTACGACAGAAGTTTGTTATGATCTAAGTACAGCGATAAACAGATTCTTGAAGAAATGCGTTTTTGGTACGAAAAAGTTCCTTTTGTTTACTCTTTAGAGTGCAGGGTATACAAAATTCCTATTTGTGGGTTTAATGACATTCCGAGACACTGTATGCAAGTTTATCCGTCTATCTGTTGTTTACTTTACACATTCAAATGTTTCAATGTCATTCACTGTTAAACAAAACCTTGAGAAAGTTGATGAGAAATTATTTTGTATTTTTAATTAATAAAAATTAATTATTTTGTTTATTTTCGTTAAAATTGCATTGAAACAAAAAGTAATAATTTGTCGAAATTTAATTCTTGAAGTCATAATTTATCAGAAAAGTTTTTTTTTGGAATCAGAGAATCTTTGCTGATTTAGGTCATTTCTGTCATCCCGGCTTTGATTCAACACCCACTAGCGACTAACTTAGGAACGAAGCATCAAACAAACATATAAAGCCTATACTTTACAATACATTATAGACTAGACTTAAGTTCATATACTATAGACTTAATTACAGAATAGACTATGGACTGGAATATAAACTACACACTAGACTATAGACTAGACTATAGACTAGACTATAGACTAGACTATAGACTAGACTATAAACTGGACTATAGACTATAGACTAGACTATAGACTAGACTATAGACTAGACTATAGACTAGACTATAGACTAGACTATAGACTAGACTATAGACTAGACTATAGACTAGACTATAGACTAGACTATAGACTAGACTATAGACTAGACTATAGACTAGATTATAGACTATAGACTAGGCTATAGACTAGACTATAGTCTATACTATAGACTACACTTTAGACTAGACTTTAGACTAGACAATTAGACTATAGACTAGACTATAGATTGGATATAGAAAACAGTTTTCTTTTCTCTGAATCCTAACATTATATAATTTATGATTTGATTTACTTCTACATATAGCAATTTATATAAATCGGATTAAATAAGATACTTTTATGTTTAGGAATTTGAAAAGAAATTTCTCTGGCAGCACTAATTTTAAGACTTAGATTAAAATGAGATCAATGATCTCATTAGTGACTGAAACTCTTCCGGTTTCACAAAAGCTAACGAAATTCGACTAAAACGAGATAGTAAATGACAAACGAAAGCTAGAAAACTATTTTTATGAAAAAAAAAATACTTTACTGTGGGACAGATATTTGTATAGAAGACTGTCTGTTATAGTATTTAGCAATAAAAACAATTTAATATTTTTAGAATATTTTGTTCATTTTATATTTATTTTTGTTTTTTTTTCATGATATTTTTTTCTTTTGTTTTTGCCACAAAACTAACAACTATAATATGTGGGGTGTAGTAATTTAGTGAATATGTTTTGTAATGTTTTTTTTTATTTTTAAATTTTTAATTTTTCACTTTTGTTGTGTCATTTTTAAATATTTTGTTAATTTTACAACAATTTCTTACAAGATATTTTTTAGTTAAAATTTTCAACAATTTGTTATTTACTTGATTTTGAAATATTTTTAAAATTTAAGAAAAAATACTGTAAAAATTGAGTTTTTTTTAAATTTAATTTCTGTTGTTTGTGGGAGAGAGGCATGGGGGAGATATAACGGTTTTTGTTTATAAAACAAAAAATATAGAAAATTTTATATTTTCTGAAAGTATTTAATAGTAAGAAATAAAATTGTGCAGCCATTTAGATTTTTTTCAATATTTTTTTCGCTTATATTTTTTTATAATAAAAATACATTTTTCTTTTTATAATTATTAATTATAATAAAATTTATGGCAGATTTAAATTAAATGCTATAAAAAATAATAAAAAAATTATATAATTTACTCAAAAAAACAAAAAAAGAAAATTAGTAACAAATTTTTTAAAAATTATATTTATTTTTAGGGAGGTTTATGTTTGTATGTATAAAAAAGGATGTTTTCAATTATTATTTTTTACATTAAAGGAATTTCTTTTGTTTTTAATAAAACTATATTTGTAGTTGTTTTTTTTTTTTTTTGTTTAACTATATACAAATAAAATAAAAAAATAGATAATAGTTTAGAATTTGTTCTCTTATTTAAAAAAGTCCCTTCTTATTAAGATAATCATCATGTTTTTATTATAATATAAATTGTTGGCGGGTGTTTTTTTTCATTTTTTTCGGGGGATATAGGGGATTAGGTTGAAGGAAATATTCAATGGAATAAACTCATTTTTTACGAAATTTGATTTAATGTTTAATTTGCTTAGTTGTCTTTAAAAAAATGAGTACTAATAATATAATATTAATATAATAATAGTTAATGTTGTTTTTGTTGTTATTTTAATAAAGTTCTCTACCCTTTTACTCTTGTCTGAAGAGGGAGAGAAGTTGGATGATGTGATAGATAGTGATTGGAGTTGTGATTAGCTCTAAACTCTGTTAACTTATTCATTCAACAAACAGGTTCTTACGAGAGCATCGCAGACAGCATAAGGATCACAATTGGAACTGGGACGGCGATCTTCAAAGTAGCCCTTGCCAGCAGTGGCTACACCACGAGGCACACGTACACTGACAGCACGATTGGCTACACCCCAGGAGAATTTGTCAATGCTGGAGGTTTCCAAGCGTCCCACCAGACGGCGTTCGTTGTCCTTGCCCTCTTTGGGATCGTAGGCCTTGATGTGACGTTCATGACGTTTGCTCAATTTGTTGATGGCCTCTTCGATGGCCTTCATGCCGCCATCGGCACGCATGGCTTTGGTGGAGAAATTGGTGTGGGCGCCAGCGCCGTTCCATTGTCCCTCCATGGGTTTGGGATCGAAGGTTACCACCACGCCGAATTCTTCGGCTATGCGATGCAAAATATAACGAGACACCCACAAATCATCGCTGGCCTTAATGCCTAGACTGGGACCCACCTGGTATTCCCATTGGGCGGGCATAACTTCGGCATTAGTGCCGGCAAAATCGATACCAGCATACAAACAGGCGACAGCATGAGCCTCCACCAAATCACGGGCATATACACGGTCAGCACCAACACCACAGTAGTAGGGACCTTGAGGTGCAGGGAAGCCATTGGCGGGCCAGCCGAAGGGACGGCCATCCACATCTAATAAAGTGTATTCTTGTTCAATGCCGAACCAGGGTTCATGATCAGTCACCTTATCGATGGCAGCTTGCAAAGCAGCACGTTTGTTGGATTTAGTGGCACTGCCATCAGCCAAATAAGTATCACACATGACAATAATATCATTCTTGCCGGGCTTGAAGGGATCCTTGTAAATGGCACGGGGCACCAATGTGGTGTCGGAATTTTCGCCAACTGCCTGGTAGGTGGAACTGCCATCGTATTGCCAGTTGGGCAAATCTTCTACACCAGTGGGGATTTTGTCCAAAACACGATCCTTCAAACGGATATTTTCACCAGTACCATCGATCCACAAGTAGGTGGCTTGAACACGATCGCTGGGGGTTTCCAATTTGCGATAACGATCCAAAATCGATTTGTCCAAAGCAGTGTTGGGGGAGTTTTTCAAGAAACCGCCCATCACAGCAGGGGTGGTGCTGAAGGAGCGCAGTTGTTTAGAGGCGGAGGCGAGCTCTTTGCCTAGGAAAAGACCAGCACAACGTAAAGCCATTTTTTCTGTTTTTTATTTATAAAGTTTTGGAAAAACAATTAATTTCTTTAATAATTTGAAGGTCAAGGATAAGACGTTGCTGGTTAGAACAGGATGCTGTAGATTTGTACTAAAGTTGTTGTAATTGGATGATTTTTTGAAAAGGTACTCGTTATTTTTGTTTGTTTTGTGAGGTGTTTTTTAAAGTTTTGTTTTTTTAATAATTAATACATTTCACTTTTTAGTTTTTGTTTTAATTTATTTTCAAAAAACGCGTGTTTTTTAATTTTTTTAAACACTAGCAACGGTTGTTGTTGTTTTATTTTTTTTATTTTTCAGAATGAATATATATTTTTGTATTTTACAACAAAAAAATGTATACAGAGTTTAGATTTTTTTAATATTTTATAAAAATATGATTTTTTTTAAATATACGCGACGGAGCACGAAAACTGGACGCCCATCCTCTACGAAGTTAGGATAGCTTGTGAATGTTTTCAGCTGTGTAACATAGACTTTTTCTCAATTTTTCGAAGCTCTTGGAAATTTTCTTTATCGCTAAATGTACACACAGTAAACGATAGAACACGGAATATACAATGGCAGCAGAGGTTGACGCAGCAGCACATTTTATACAACTTCTCTACTTCAGTCAACTGCAATACACACTCACAATCCTATATATACATACACTATCCACTAAATGGTAGAGACGATGACAGTCAATGAGTTAATCTCACATCAACAATATACATAAATTGTGGTTGGTGTATTCGAATGTTTGTACATATTAGTGTTTAAGTGATAACACACACTCACTCTAAAAATATTAAAGCACGCACTTGCTCAGATACTGCTGCTGTTGCTATTAGAGAGAGTGCAAGAGCGAAAGGGAGAGACAGTGAGAAGAACGTTTCTTATGAGTGAGTAATAATGCAGTTTCTTTAATTTAACTAAAGTGCAAGCAATAAAGTGTTGTTAACATTTAAATTGAGCTTTATGTTGTTGTTTAAGGGAATTCATAAACAGCTAACGACAAAAAA
Source organism: Lucilia cuprina (assembly GCF_022045245.1). Lineage (NCBI taxonomy): Eukaryota > Metazoa > Arthropoda > Insecta > Diptera > Calliphoridae > Lucilia > Lucilia cuprina. The sequence goes on along the minus strand of NC_060950.1, from coordinate 30,868,423 downwards.
TAGGACAAGATATGAATTGGACTGAACTAGAAATGAACTAGTAGTGAACTAAAACAAAACTAGAACTGAACTAGAACTGAACTAGAACTAGAACTGAACTATAACTGAACTAGAACTGAACTAGAACTGAACTAGAACTGAACTAGAACTGAACTAGAACTGTACTAGAACTGAACTAGACCTGAACTAGAACTGAACTAGAACTGAACTAGAACTGAACTAGAACTGAACTAGAACTGAACTAGAACTAAACTAGAACTGAACTAGAACTGAACTAGAACTGAACTAGAACTGAACTAAAACTAGAACTGAACTAGAACTGAACTAGAACTGAACTAGAACTGAACTAGAACTGAACTAGAACTGAACTAGAACTGAACTAGAACTGAACTAGAACTGAACTAGAACTGAACTAGAACTGAACTAGAACTGAACTAGAACTGAACTAGAACTGAACTAGAACTGAACTAGAACTGAACTGAACTAGAACTGAACTAGAACTGAACTAGAACTGAACTAGAACTGAACTGAACTAGAACTGAACTAGAACTGAACTAGAACTGAACTAGAACTGAACTAGAACTGAACTAGAACTGAACTAGAACTGAACTAGAACTGAACTAGAACTGAACTAGAACTGAACTAGAACTGAACTAGAAACTCTGAACTAGAACTGAACTAGAACTGAACTAGAACTAAACTAGAACTGAACTAGAACTGAACTAGAACTGAACTAGAACTGAACTAGAACTGAACTAGAACTGAACTAGAACTGAACTAGAACTGAACTAGAACTGAACTAGAACTGAACTAGAACTAAACTAGAACTGAACTAGAACTGAACTAGAACTGAACTAGAACTGAACTAGAACTGAATTAGAACTGAACTAGAACTGAACTAGAATGGAACTAGAACTGAAGTAGAATGGAACTACAATTGAAATTCCCTTTACCAGATTAAAATTTTTATTCAGCTATGATTTTGTATGTTTTCATGTCGTTAGCTGTAAATTGAAAAAAGTATGAATTGATAAGATTAATGTACATATAAATATAAGCAAAAAATAACAACAACATATTGCCTTAATTGGAGTAGAATGTATATTTTTTTGTTTGTTATCATATTCAGCACTTACAAACAAACATATTTATTATTCTACTATAATTTACATAAACATTTGTTACTAATTGGTATTTTTCCCTTATTAGCTAATATTGTCGTCCCATTTATCATTCAATTTTATTTATTTAATAATATTATGTTGTTCTTTTCATTCTATTCTTCAGTTCCAATAAGAATACAAATGTTTATCTTTGTTTGAATTTTTTTTTTATTTATTGTGGTGATTGTTTCGAGCTCCAAAAAGAAAGGAACATTTCTCGCATTAGTGTACAGAAATATTGTTGCGTTCTAGTATATTCTCGTATTTTTGATTGTTTTGTTTGTTCAGATTTTGTATACATCTCTTTTACTCACATTTACAAAAGCGCATGTGTTTATCAGATGTTTGTTTACATTAACTTAACAGATTTCTGGTATAATAAGGTTATAGAATACAGTGTGAAAAGCTTTTTTCGTTAACAGTTATATGTAATGTATTAAAGAAACTGTTGGTTATAGAGAATGTTAACAATAGGATAACTAGGACAGTGGACATATTAGTTTGAATTTTATATACCTACATCAACTTGTTTTTGAAATTTTATCGAAGCCCCACTTTATTGGACAATAGATAGATAGATAGATAGATAGATAGATAGATAGATAGATAGATAGATAGATAGATAGATAGATAGATAGATAGATAGATAGATAGATAGATAGATAGATAGATAGATAGATAGATGGATGGATGGATGGATAGATAGATAGATAGATAGATAGATAGATAGATAGATATATAGATAGATAGATAGATAGATAGATAGATAGATAGATAGATAGATAGATAGATAGATAGATAGATAGATAGATAGATAGATAGATAGATAGATAGATAGATAGATAGATAGATAGATAGATAGATAGATAGATAGATAGACAGATAGATAGATAAATAGATAGATAGATAGATAGATAGATAGATAGATAGATAGATAGATAGATAGATAGATAGATAGATAGATAGATAGGTAGATAGATAGATAGATAGATAGATAGATAGATAGATAGATAGATAGATAGATAGATAGATAGATAGATAGATAGATAGATAGATAGATAGATAGATGGATGGATGGATAGATAGATAGATAGATAGATAGATAGATAGATAGATAGATAGATAGATAGATAGATAGATAGATAGATAGATAGATAGATAGATAGATAGATAGATAGATAGATAGATAGATAGATAGATAGATAGATAGACAGGTAGATAGATAGATAGATAGATAGATAGATAGATAGATAGATAGATAGGTAGGTAGATAGATAGATAGATAGATAGATAGATAGATAGATAGATAGATAGATAGATAGATAGATAGATAGATAGATAGATAGATAGATAGATAGATAGATAGATAGATAGATAGATAGATAGATAGATAGATAGATAGATAGCGATGGATAGTTCGTTAGTGTGAATTAAATTCATATCCAGCGGTTCCAGCAATCCACTGTAAATGTTTTACAGAACACAGGTAATACTGTTAAATATCCTTTATGTTATAAAATTTATGTTAAATTACAGCAACTTGACAACTACATAACATTGAAACTAAAAGAACAGCAACAGTCTCAAATGCATTTCAACTTACTGCAACTCACCAACCAAGCGTTTAACAAGTGAGATAACAATAAACACAAAGAAAAATATGCAAAAGAGAGTTAGTAAATTACTTAGAAAAGAACTTTGACCTTTACATAACATAGGTATTTGATTGCAGTTTAACCACAACAACAAATACACTTCTTGTAAAGCTTTCGCTTCAAAAACCCAAACAAAATAAAACTACTAGAAGAAAAATAGGCCGTCTGGTTTGATGACACAATAGTAAAGTAATAACAACAACAAAAACAGAAAAACAAAAGCTACAAAAACAACAAATTATTTAAGCAACCATATGAAAATATACTTAAAAAACTTGAACTACTTTCGGAAAGTAGAAAACAGCTGATAGACCACGTCTGACTTGTGTTTTTTTGTTTTGTTGTTGTTTATAGTATACAATGGCATGCAGAAACCTGTTCAACGAGTGTGTTGTTATTTTGTATTTATTTTAAGGCTGAAAACAACAAACAACTGCATAGTTTGTGTTTTTTGGTTGCTGTTGCAGTTGTTTAAATCCATGAAATCGTTGCAATTGTATTGCAGTTAAATGTGTTTTTTTCGCTTTGTAATTGTTTTTTAAACCGCAAATACCAGTTTTTATTTTTATTACTTTATATATAGTCTGTCTATTAAAATAGTATACGAGAGCAAGTGGGAAAGTTTTTCGGATTAATTTCCTTCGTTTATTTGTGTATTCTATTGTATTGGGGTGTCTCTTTCAAATCCTTTTTGAGGTTTTGAGAATATTGGCCAGTGAAGTCAGGAATATATAAAGTCATACACATTCGCATTAAGTATCGCCTAATCCTTGGGAAAACTTTACTTCTCACAGTGTTTTAAGTTTTATTAAATATTTTCTTATCTGTATTTATACAAAAGTGAATAACTTTTAAAGACCTTCTACGTTAACCCTCGTCAAACAAAAAGTGAGTGGTGATACGTGTTGATTTGATAAGAATGCCATAAAATAAAAACTTAAGTTACAAAAATAAACAACAATAACAACAAGAAAAAAATGCAGTTGCAACGGAAGCTTTATTGCATAAAAAAGCTTAAGAAAAAAAATAACCTAAAAAAACTTTTTCTTGTTATTTATTTATTAATTTATGCGTAAATGCAATTGTTTCCTCATGATGTGGAATACTTTCATTGGGCACACTTACATGGCCAGCGGAATCAATGCCAAGGAGTGTTAAATTGAAAATTATTAAATATATAGGTGACAATACAAACACCCTAAAGTGGCTAAATAATTTTATGGAATTACCATAGGCTGGTCCAAAAGACATGTTTAATTGCAGACAAGAATAATTTTGAGAAGCATTGTGTTTTCTAAACAGAAACAAAACTATAAAGCACATAAAAGCTTTCAAGCGTTTCAAGCGGATTAAGCGTGATTTCTTTAAGAGTCTACAAATTGATCGTTACTTAGGAATAGCTTACGAACAAGATCCAGTCTAAAATCATTTATTTTTTAACACAGTGCAACACGAAAAAATAACCATATAAAATACCAAATATAAGAAGACTTCCAGTTTTGCCCAATGTCATACACTTTTTTATTATATAGTCCCCAAAGATTTGGGCCCTCGTCGTTAATTTTGAGAAACGTAACAATTTTCTCAGGCTCATAGCTTGCAAACCGTTCGAAATTTTAATTTACTCTCTTTGTGATAAGAGCAACAACATACCCATAGAGAATAAATCAAAATTACGAATGGTTTACAAGATATGAGAAAATGATCACCCAATTAATTTCCTAAAGGAAGAACAGCGAGATAATCGTAATGTTCCTATAAGACCCAATCGAAGAAATGCCGATTTACCTTACTCAAACGCAGTAGACTAAGAGGGTTAAGTTCCTCAAATTCCTCCAGATCGTCATGGAATCTTTTCATCGGCCATTTCAATCTGAGATTCTGTATCTTAGAACAGTGGCGAATTATTTGCTCTGTAATCTCAAATTCCTCTACGTCTTCACATAACCTGCAATAGTCCTTTAAATACTGTCCCACTTACTGATAAAGCCGCTAATTGAGTAATATCCCATTTATCCAGTCCTTTAGTTATCTACATAATCTTACAAAGTTTTTGCCATTAGGCCTTTGATATGGGTGGTTTTACCGACATTTCCCTGTAGCAAATATATATCAAGGTTTGAACCTTATCTAGCTAGATCGTTTGCAACCTCATTACTATATACATTGCAGTGTCCCGTTAACCAACTACATAAGTGTAATGGTAAACAGTCTTATAATGACCTTAAGGAGAAAAGAGATATTTTATTTTAGTCTCTTCGATGTCTGTAAGATGTCATCTAAAACAATGTAGAGTTTAAGCTAAAACATATCGAGCTGGAAGCTCTTTCAGATGGTAATAAAAAGTTGTATAATATATTGACTAAAAAAATTTAGCACACGTTTATATATAATAGATATGTATTGTGTACTTAGAGATATAAACAAATGAAAATCCCCCATGAGTTGCAGGCGAAACTGAAAACATCTGTATGTATGAACATAAATACATACACACATATGTATGTATGAATATATTTTGTTTTTATAATTTTTCCGTTTTTGTTTCTTGTGGCAAACAAGAAAGTTGAATAAATGGACTTTGGATTCATCTTCACACACAAGAGAATGCAAAGGTTGACGCAATAAATGTGCTTGCTGTTCAAACTACTGAAAACAACAAACTGTTTCAATAAAAAAATTTATATATTCTCGTTTTTGCCACAAAATGTTGTTTTAAATGAATTACACGCTTTTGTGGCATGTAGCTTATTATAATGTTTCGTTTCCCAGTTTTTCAGTTAATTTTACCTTTCCATAAAATATAGGTCACTGAAAACAAAAGCACGTGGCTTTAAAATGATAGCCGATAGTGAGCGATTTGGGAAATAAACGAACATTTTATCAAAAAATACATACATATGTCGTTTTGGAGAGAAATATTTATAAAATGATTTAAAATCTATACAAATCACCGATTGGCAGTAGGAGGAGATGTGATGTGAGGTGAAATACAAATACAATTTTCAATTCTGAGAAATATTCCCAAGTGTATGAATATAATTTGCATAAAATTTTATTAAAATTAATAACAAACATGTATTTGTTTATAAAACCAGATAAATCTTGCCTCCTTTTGAAGCATGGCAATAGATCGAAATCGATTTTTTCTAAAAACAAAATTACTTCTGAATCTTTCAGAATTACATATAATATATGATAGTTCAGTTCTACATCAGTTCTACTTCAGTTTTACTAGTTCTAGTTCAGTTCTAGTTCAGTTCTATTTCAGTTCTAGTTCAGTTGTAGTTGTAGTTAAGCATAGCACCAGATCGAAATCCAGACATCTTAATAATTTGAAGCAGTAATCATGGATTTTTTAGTAGTTTAAAAAGAAAATTACTTCTGAATCTTTCAGAATTATATAAGCTGTATCTATAGTTCCATTCTACATCAGTTTTAGTTCAGCTCTAGATCAGTTCTAGTTTAGTTCTAGTTCAGTTCTAGTTCAGTTCTAATTCAGTTCTAGTTCAGTTCTAGTTGAGTTCTAGTTGAGTTCTAGTTGAGTTCTAGTTGAGTTCTAGTTGAGTTCTAGTTCAGTTCTAGTTCAGTTCTAGTTCAGTTCTAGTTCAGTTCTAGTTCAGTTCTAGTTCAGTTCTAGTTCAGTTCTAGTTCAGTTCTAGTTCAGTTCTAGTTCAGTTCTAGTTCAGTTCTAGTTCAGTTCAGTTCTAGTTCAGTTCTAGTTTAGTTCTAGTTTATTTGCTAGTTTATTTGCTGTTACTAATATCGTAGTTTTAGCTTTATAATTTTTCTAGTTCAGTTCTAGTTCAGTTCTAGTTCAGTTCTAGTTCAGTTCTAGTTCAGTTCTAGTTCAGTTCTAGTTCAGTTCTAGTTCAGTTCTAGTTCAGTTCTAGTTCAGTTCTAGTTCAGTTCTAGTTCAGTTCTAGTTCAGTTCTAGTTCAGTTCTAGTTCAGTTCTAGTTCAGTTCTAGTTCAGTTCTAGTTCAGTTCTAGTTCAGTTCTAGTTCAGTTCTAGTTAAGTTCTAGTTCAGTTCTAGTTCAGTTCTAGTTCAGTTCTAGTTCAGTTCTAGTTCAGTTCTAGTTCAGTTCTAGTTCAGTTCAGTTCTAGTTCAGTTCTAGTTCAGTTCTAGTTTAGTTCTAGTTTATTTGCTGTTACTAATATCGTAGTTTTAGCTTTATAATTTTATCAAAATGTTTCCAACATTATTAACAATAATTAATAAATAAAATATTTCTTGATAACGTTTGACATTAATACAACACTTTTAGATGTCAACGCTAAGAAACATTTATAAATTCCACTTGAAATTCTTAAAAGATTTTATAGGCCTATAACTACTTCTTATCTTTATATGGGCCACAAATAATCTGCTCTTTTTTTAAAAGAAAATTTTAAAATTTTGTTCAGAAAAGTTTATCTACCTGAAATCGTGTTACCACGAGTGTTAATAGTTTTATTTTATAAATTTAATTTAATAATTACAATCGTTAGTTATACTAATAGTTTGTCGTCAAGTAATCATAAATTATTTATTATTCCCATAAAGAAATTTCTAATCTGATATAAAGAAATGACACTTTTTTCCTAAAGTGTCACTCATAAAGTGATTGAAATGTCCAAGAAAAAATTCTATAAGTTTCGTGTTAACAATGGTCGCACTGATGATGGTAGTGGCGTGATTAAATTAACTTCAAAAATAAATTACCTTTAAGATATTTCTTTTATTATCTTTGATTGAAAAACTACAAATAAGAAAATCAATTTTTTTTCTAACATTTAACACTCATATTTTTTTCCACAATTGCCCGAACAATCAAATCAATCATTCAAATTAAATTTGTTTTTTAAGTTTTTTTCATAATCAAATTTTATAATGTTTGGGAAATGGGCTAACAAAGTCATCAAAATTAAATTATACAATTATTTTTAATCGAAAATAATAAATTTTATGTGAATTAGAAAAGACCACCAAATGTAAAAGTGAACTTTATTTTCTCTTTTTTTATGTTGATATTTTATTATTTCCTTTAATTTAATTGGAGTGTCACACGCAATGTTAAAGACATGAAGGTTTGGCAATACAGTTTTAAGCAGATCCCCTATGTTTTCTATTTCGAATTTCTTCCATTAAATAGTTTAACTAATTAAAAAGGATTTTGAATTTGAAATTTTTCTTAAAACGATTTCAAATTTTTAAAAATCTCTTAGAATTTTCAGGGATAAATGTCTAGCCACAACGTTGATCGTATAAGATTTATTGCATTTCTCATGTTGCACTTAAATTCGGACTGTAAGGCATCAAATGTGTTTTTGACTTTTGCTTAATTGATAAAAAGCAAGTATTATTAACAAATTTACCAAAGATACACAATGAAAAAGGTATTAAATGACATTGACAAACAATGACATTTAAATCTGTTTAGAAAAGTAATTGGAAAAATTTCCATACAAGAGAGCCCCACTAATGCAGGCGGTATTTATGCATAATTTGATTGAAGTATAGAAAGTTCTAGGTCTAATGAAAGTAAAATTTATCACAGAAACCTTGAAAATAATAAAGTTCTTTCTTTATTCTTGTTCCAATTTACCTAACTTAGGCATTCCTTTTTAAATATATCATTCATTTTCTCTGTTATATCTTTCATGCTAGAATTATTGCAAATATTTGTATAGTTACTTACTAGTTAACTTAGTGTTGGCTAAAAATAATTTATTATGCCAATTATAGGCATATTCAATTACACCCCTAAAGTGTTAAACAAGGTTAAAATTCTGGCCGATAAATTGTGAACTTGTTAATATTAAATTGTTATTGTGGTTGTTGCTTGTAAACCAATAAAAAAACAAAACTAATAATTATTTAACAGCAATGTGTTTTACTCAGAGCCTGACACACTTCACATTGTCTCTCTTACAATCGAAGGTGACCAGATTTTAAGACAACTCACGACATAAGTAAGTTTGATCTAATTAATCAAGTCCCTGAGATGTCAAGTCCAGGTTATGAGAATTAATCACGGTGGTCTGCCTAAACTAGACTATAGTCTAGACTATAGACTAGACTATAGATTAGACTATAGACTAGACTATAGACTAGACTATAGACTAGACTATAGACTAGACTATAGACTAGACTATAGACTAGACTATAGACTAGACTATAGACTAGACTATAGACTAGACTATAGACTAGACTATAGACTAGACTATAGACTAGACTATAGACTAGACTATAGACTAGACTATAGACTAGACTATAGACTAGACTATAGAATGGAATATAGACTAGACTAAAGGTAGTGAAATATAGTCTAGACTATTTGAACCTTGATTTTCATCTGACAAGCTGGTCACCTCTAATATAGCTCTCAATTCGATGTTATAATAATGTCATTAACAATGTTCAATAAACATGTTTTTAATCATTTATTGCATACGAAACAAAAAACTACACCAAATAATTAATTCTAATAAAACAAAAAATAAAATTGAAGTCATAAATTTAACAAATTTGAAGGTTACAAAAGTTCATAAACATTTTGAAGGGATCAGTGCATAAGATAAAAAATACAAAAAAAAATATTCTATATTTAGCAGAAGATTTATAAAAAACATCAATATGTTAGTTATCATTTATTTATGAAAAACAGGTATATAATAAATGATGAATAAATAAAGCGCTGACTTTGTTTAAAGAATTCAGAAAGGGGAGTTTTTTTTAGAAAGGAGTGCTGCTTTACATTATCCTTATTGTAGATCAGGGTTTGAGATTAAAAACGAAATACCTAGTAGATGAGATGAGCTGGCAAAATTATATGATCCTTATAAGGTGCTACCGTGAATGCGGGTTAAGTATTTGGGGTATGTAAGGACCGTTAAGTTGCGACACTAGTCTTCTGTACAGTTTTCAATTCAAACCGAATGTTTATAATATAACTATGGAAGAAATTTCGAATATAGAAGAAAATTGGGACCATGACGATATTATTGACAAGGAAGCAAATGTTCTGACAAGGGTTAAAGTTTTCGAGCCAAAAGGTGAGGACTATGCGATAGCTAAGTCAGACGTCGGGTCAGAGATCTAATCAAAATCCATCTCTGATTCAATTTTCAACTAAAATAGTTCATTGTTAAAGGAGGTTTATAGATGAAATATACTTTTTGTGATCCTAAGAAATACACCTATGTTGGACATTTTACACGCTTCTTAATAGGAAGAATTTTGTAGAAAATGTCATCTTTAAAAATGATAATCCGTTATTTAGAAACTCAGTCTTGTTGCCGACGAAAGCCAGGTAATAACAAGGAACGAATATCAGGTTTTCAGTGCAGACCTATGGATCATTTTAGAGCTCACCAATTAGCAAGATACATCATTTTTGTGTATTTCAATGAAAAGGGCAGTGCTATACGTTTCCTGTTGATATCTGCATCTGTAGGAGATCGAAAGTATACGATGTTTGTGTGTAATAATCAAGAATACAATTAAACGTTTGCAATGCTTCTATTGGGGGGAATATCCAGCAACGTTTCTATACTTAACGTTAAGACGTACGGCTCATGGTTCTACTTAATTAACAGATCTCACTAATCTTGTAGTGATGTTATATTCAAATAATTCTACCGGATTTTAGTTTAGGTTAGCTCATGCTTTTATAAAGTCAGTTGTGGGTCATATTGGTATTTAGGTTACATTTCGTGCTTACAAAAGTTCCTCTTGTATATTTGTTCAGCACTCCTAATCGCTTTAGATAATTATGTTACTAGGTTGTTATTGAAAACTGTTGTCTATCCCATCCAATTTTACCTTAGGTCGTTTTTATTACACGATAAATTTTAGATATTTTGTTTCTATATACATATCCTAACATACATAATATTAACACTCTACCATATCTGACATATACAGTTTATATATGAAGCAAAAAAAAAAAAAAATATATATATATAAAAACAATTGTCTCCAAGTCATTGGACATGTGTTTTAGAAGAGCCATAATATTTACAGCGATAAAGGGGATTTATATTCAATTTTCTATAAAGTGGTGGAAAATAACCACCAATGTTATTTATGTTCGACAAAAGTAGTTACAAATTTGTTTTTTTATATTTTATTCTCTAACATCACGTTCCATATTTATATAGAAACAGTAACTATATTGAATAAAAAAAATAAAAACAGCAGACCTCATTACAAATAAAATGCACTTTACAAACAATTTGTAATTTTTTATTGTTGCAGGTCTTATCTTATCAGCTTTAAATGTACAATTGGAAATAAACAATTTTAACAAAATATGAAGAAATGAAAACAAAAATTGTTTTTAATTCTTAGTTTTTAGATATTATAAAACTTGCAAAGCCCTCAAGAACCCCTTTTCCTAGTTATGAATTTCTTAAAAACATCTTGAACTTTTCAACACTTACTAACTATATCGCGTTAGTGTGTAAACTATTTGTATTGAAAATAAGCCAAAAGGAAACCATTTTCTCAAAATGTTCACAAGTCATCTAAGTCCATATAGTTATACAAAGGGTCCATTGTTAACATGGAAGGTTAAACTAATGTCTCAACATGATCAGATAAGGTCATAAAACATAATGTTAAATCATGTGATCACGAAAATCTGGGGATCACTAAATTGTGTTTTTAAAAATTATTTTGACAGCTAGATTTCTCTGTATGAGCCAGATATGGTAGAGAACTTCAGTTTTTAGTGCTTTATAGCTTTTAAATAGAAATTTACAGATTGCATCCGTATAGTAAAGACATAAACACGAAAGAAAGTATAAGATCGGAATCGTGAAAACTTTTTGAAATCATTTTAAATTAAGTTAAATATTGATGTAGATCTAGTGACCTATAGTACAGAAAATTACTCATTTTAACAGTGTTGGTAAATATTATAAAAAACAAACAAACATTAAATCATTAGGTTGTTGTCTCTGCTAAAACTGATAACAATGTGTTTAACAATATTATCGACATTAGAAGATCAACAAGTATCATTTAACAGGGTGACATGAAGATAAAATACATATGTATGTTACTATACTAGTTCAGTTCCAATCCAGTTCTAGTTCATATGTAGATCTTGTTTTAGTTTAGTTGTAGTTCTGTTCTACTTCTGTTCTAGTTCATTTCTAGTTTAGTTGCAGTTTAGATCTAGTTCTGTTCTAGTTCTGTTCTAGTTCTGTTCTAGTTCTGTTCTAGTTCTGTTCTAGTTCTGTTCTAGTTCTGTTCTAGTTCTGTTCTAGTTCTGTTCTAGTTCTGTTCTAGTTCTGTTCTAGTTCTGTTCTAGTTCTGTTCTAGTTCTGTTCTAGTTCTGTTCTAGTTCTGTTCTAGTTCTGTTCTAGTTCTGTTCTATTTCTGTTCTAGTTCTGTTCTAGTTCTGTTCTAGTTCTATTCTACTTAGTTCTGTTTTAGTTCTGTTCTAATATTACACTTTAACGGAAATCCTACATACAGCAATCAAAATAACTATCAACCAATAAACTACAACATAACAATAAACATCTCTAACGAAAACGCTACAAGAAACCATCAATATAACAACCACAGAACAATATATAAACCCAACACCTGTGATCTAGCCACATAGTTTATACTGTACAACCCTGGCGAATGACTTCGTTAACAATCACCAATTTTTACAAGAAATAGACCAAAAAACACATAGACCATAGTATAAAGTGAAATGCTTCTCTAATGAGTATAGAAGAAGAAATCATAGATGGGCACATTGCAGTACCAGTAAAAATGCAGTAAAAATAAGTTTTTACTGTTTACTGAAAAAAATTTCAGTATTCAGCAAAGTTTTACTGGTTACTGAAAAGTTTTTCAGTATTTAGTAAGTTTTGGCCTCCGGTAGGTTAGTGGTTAGTGTTCTAGTCTGGTAGACCGGAGGTGGTGGGTTCGATTCCCACCCGTGGCACTGGTTAAGGAGCGCACAACAGGCCCGATAGAGGCCTAGGTGTATTTCTTGGGATTTGATGTGTATACATCCTCCTTTCAAACTAACTAACTAACTAACTAGTAAGTTTTTACTGGTTACTGAAAAAATTTTCAGTATTCAGTAAATTTTACTGATTACTGCAAAAAATTGCATTAAATTTACTGGTTACTGCAAAAAAATGCAGTATTTTACTGATTACTGAAAATGTGTTTACAGTATTCCTTACAAACTAATAATTTACTGAAAATTCTATTTTCAACGTATTTTTAAATATTATACATTTTATATTATACATATTATTACAAGTAGCTATAGTGAGATTAATTTTACCTTTTGGGATTGTTAATCTTCAAAAGACAAGAACTTAGCTATGTATAAATTTATATAAGAGGTCAAATATTATATATATAATTTTGTCGGGCAATAAAAACTTATTAGAATCATTTATTATATTTTATATTAAATTATTAATAGAATTATAGTAATAGAGATCAATATGATAATAGTTGTATGAGAATTTAAGTTATATATAATATTTTTTTTACTAATAATGCATTTTGGTTGAAAATTTTACTGATTACTGAAAAAAATTTCAGTATTCAGTAAGATTTGCATTACCAGTATTTTTTACTGTTTACTGAAATATTTCAGTAAAATTTTACTGAATACTGAAACTGAAAAAATTTACTAATTACTGAAATGTGTAATGCAGTAAAATTATACTGCAGTGTGCCCATGTATGGAAGATATACCCTAAGAGTCACTTTACCATGTATTGTGAACAAAATCCCAGTTGGAATCATAAGTACTGAAAGCAAATGTCGAAGAAAGGCCTTTTTTAGCAGATCGCAAAGGAATATTAAATTTAAACGTACTAATTTCTCTATATATATTTGTCAAGCCATATGACTTAACGGGGTCAGTATTAATAATATATTGTACCTCAAAATACTTGAATGAAATAAAGTCAATATATAAAAGAAATTAAGTTCAAACATATTAGCAACAATTTAATATCTTTTGTTCAATTAAAATGTATAATTAATTTTTGCAGACACATCAGTATTTATGTTAAAAACGCATTTTTTTCAAAATTTCAATTTAATAAGAGATAAATAATATTTTGGAACGAGAACAAAGTACTTATGTATTTACTTATTTAGCCATTTGTTTATTGATTTCTGAAAAAAATAATGCAATGAACTCTTTTGTTATGAAAAAAATTCCATAAAAATTTAACATTTCTTTTTCAATATTATTTTTTATATTTTATCAAAAGTGTGTTACAAATAACAATTCTTTAGAAAAATATAACTCCTTAATAACAACATGTGGATAAGTTTTATAACAACTCGTTCAACGAATACTTAATTAAATTAAATGTACCACAAAAAAGTGAAATAAAACAAGACGTAATAATAATTGTAGTCGCATCTTAAGAGGATTTTGAAAAATACACAGAAAAAATGTGCAAATAATTTACAATTTTTTAATGCTTAAGTATGAAATGATATTTAAATGTTTTTTTTTTCTTTTTTTAAAATATTTTATAAACAAATGAATAATAAACATTTTTGATAATTTTTTCTGTTCTAGTTCTGTTCTGTTCTAGTTCTGTTCTGTTCTAGTTCTGTTCTGTTCTAGTTCTGTTCTGTTCTAGTTCTGTTCTAGTTCTGTTCTAGTTCTGTTCTAGTTCTGTTCTAGTTCTGTTCTAGTTCTGTTCTAGTTCAGTTCTGTTCTGTTCTAGTTCTGTTCTGTTCAGTTCTAGTTCTGTTCTAGTTCAGTTCTAGTACTGTCCTAGTTTTTCTACAATAAAATTTGTAGTTGTCCAATATATTCAATATATTTTTTTTTTTTTTGTATTTTAGCAAACATTTATTATTTATGCACGTGTTTGGTATTATAAAATTTTACCAAAAATTATGAAATACTACTTCTCAAGACGTATTATATTCATATTAAATTTGAATTTATTTATTTATTATGTTATTTACACATGTTCGAACAAGAAATATGAAACATTTGTTCTAAAAGAAAAAAAAACATTATTTGTTAGTTTTGATAGAGAGACGGACGGACACCTTCTAAGTAAGTCGAAATACATACGTATGTATAACAATAAATAATAATAAAAATAAATTTAATTAAGAAGAAATCTGAACAATTAATAGGAAATAAAATAAGTAGGAAAATATACTTACATATGTATGCAAAATTTTAAGAATTTTGTAGCTAAAGGATTTTGTCTAGACTTAGCCATAAGCATAATGTTATTAAATGAGAGTTAAGTGTGTTAATTAGGTTTACTTATGACTGATTCAAAAACTAGACTTAAATGTGTTTAATAAACCTGTAAAGTTTAGTATTTCAGAATTTTAAGGCATTTTGCTGAAAGAGTTATTCTGATAAAAAGTCTTAAACATATTTTTCAACTTATTTTTCATTGTTAAAAATGCATTTCAAATAAAAATTAAATCTTTGTTGATGTCTTAAAGTCGTTTACTGTTTAATGTGCGATTTGAAGATAAATCAAGGTACTTTACGAACCCAGCACTTGTGTGTAAATATTTTCACTTTATATGCGAATATTTTTCCACCAAAAGGTTATTGATATTTTACAAAATTTTCTGGTATCTTCTATGGAAATTTGCATTAGTGTTTTTTTCTTATTTATTTCATTTGTTTTCTTAACAGTTCACATGCCTTTGATGGCAAGAATTCTTTCTGAGTTGATTGCTTGATGGGTCATTCGTTATATTATTGCCAGGAAGTCTTAAGGTAAACAAAATTGTAGGGATTTTCATTTTGCCATGTCATACGAAGACAATGAACGACGCAATTCATCATCTTCGCATTTAGAGGTGCATAATAAAGTTTAATAAAAAAAACTCAAGAAAACACAAGTACGTTTTCCAATTTAATGAATGAATTACTATTTTATGAAATACTGTGGTTTTTGACCTTTAACAATCATGTTTTTGCATTCGTTAAGTGAGTTAACAATAATGGCTTCATTTCATTTTCAGGTCATTAACTGACAGTTCATATTCTTGATTATTGTAATTTAAAAAAGTTTTCAAAAAGAAAACATGTTTACACTACTTGTTTTTTTCTAAACAACTTAATTTGTTCATCGAAAAAAAATATTCCAAATACGCATAGACACACACATATACATATTCAATGACGTTAATAGGTCTTTGATTTCTTGGAAATTATAAATGACATTTCGATGGGGAAGTTTGAGAAGGAAGAAATTTTTATGTTCAAAATAGTTTACATTTGAAGAGTTCAAAGAAAAAAACATTGTTGTCTGTATATTGATCATGTTCCCTGTTCCATGGAACAAGGAGATTAAATGATACCTGTATTTGGACTTCGGCAGCATAAGCGACTGTCTTAATTTTCATAATATATTTTTCGATTAGTAAAAAGTACATAACTACATTCCATAGTATGGTGGACAGGAATCCCCCTGTTATGTATTTCGATTGTCATAAAACATTAACTTCTCCCATCGTTGCAGTAATGACCTTGCCATTAATACAGCAAGAAGTTCTTTAATGCCTAAGAAGCCGACAAGGGAACACCCCTCAACGTTCTATTAGCGAATGAAGATCTAATTTAGAAAATAATTAACAATTAAAAAATATTTTCTTGATACTTTTTCAAGGTAATATTATGAATTTATTACAAAAGATATTAAACATTTAGCTTAAAAAAAAACTTTAGTTGTTTGCAAATAAAAAGGACACTTCCAGGTATTTCTGTCGCCATCAATTATTGTTATATACTCCCAAGACTCATGCTATAATTCCCAGAATAAAAACATCCAGTCTTAACATAACATGGCACAGCCTGAATTGATTAAGTGCGGCAGAATATCTTTTGGAATTCCAAAAAAAGTTTTATAGGGGATATACTTACATATGTATGTATATCATGACTATACTATACTCTAGACCATAAACTAGATTATAGACTAGACGATAGACTATAAACTAGACTATAACTAGGCTATAGACTAGACTATGGACTAGAATGATGACTAGACTAGACTGGACTATAGACTGTCTACTAGATTATAGACTAAAGAATAGATTATAGACTATACTATAGACAAGACTACAGACTGAACTAAAGACTAGACTATAGGCTAGACTATAAACTAGACTATAAACTAGACTATAAACTAGACTATATACTAGACTATAGACTAGACTATGGACTAGAATGATGACTAGACTAGACTGGACTATAGACTGTCTACTAGATTATAGACTATACTATAGACAATACTACAGAGTGGACTAAATACTAGACTATAGACTAGACTATAGACTACACTATAGACTAGACTATAGACTAGACTATAGACTAGACTATAGACTAGACTATAGACTAGACTATAGACTAGACTATAGACTAGATTATAGACTAGACTATAGACTAGACTATAGACTAGACTATAGACTACACTATAAACTAGACTGTAGACTACACTATAGACTAGACTATAGACTAGACTATAGCCTAGACTATAGACTAGACTACAAATGAGATATGTTAACTGATTGGAGTTCTTTACACAAAGTATAAAACTAGATCCGACTACCAGCCTCAGAAAAATTAAAAATAGTTCAACGAGACAAAAAAATCAAAGAATTCAAAAATAAGTTATAAAATTAAAATTATCTAATCTAATTTGTGATTTGTAGGCTGGTAATTCCCGGCATCAGGGACTTTTTAAAACAAAAGTACAATCATTTTTATCTGGTACATTCATTCTTTCATTCTTTCATAAATTTTCATCCAAAAATTACTGTAACAATAGAATTTAAAAATAGAAAATAATAGACATAATTTCTTATTAAAAGCATTTAAAAATCTGTTTTATTGTAAAAACATTAAAGGTCAATTATTTTGATATTTTACATTAAACAAACTATCATTGAAAATCTTATTTGCAAAATAATTTATCACAAACATACACTCGATATAAGAGTCATACTAATTTTGCAACAATAGCAAAATGATTCAACAGGTATAATAAAATTCCCATAATAATTGGTCCGAATCTTTAGTTTGTTTATATAATTTTATTGCCTTTTTTCTTGTTATACGATTTGTTTGTATATATGTATGTATGTCTTCAACAAAAATGTATAACATCTCCAAAGTTATGAATGAGTTTGAGCTTTTTTTCTTCTGTATTTTATTCATAAGTATTGGCATATGTAGTAAGAAATACCTACATATGCACAAATAAATGGAAATATTATAAAATACTAGTCGCCTATACCCGGGTTTCTTATGAAGAATACAATTCGCAAATTCTAAACATATAACATCTGCAAGTCCATGAACATTGGGATGAAATGGAATAAAACTCTAAACAAAACTATTTTAAGGCTATAGATTATACTATATATTAGACTATAAACTAGACTGTGGAGTAGACTCGACTATAAACTAGATTATAGACTTGACTATATTTGAGACTTTGAACTAGACTATAGACTAGACTATAGACTAGACTATAGACTAGACTATAGACTAGACTAGACTTTAGACTAGACTATAGACTAGACTATAGACTAAACTATAGACTAGACTATAGACTAGACTATAGACTAGACTATAAACTAGACTATAGACTAGACTATAGACTAGACTATAGACTAGACTATAGACTAGACTATAGACTAGACTATAGACTAGACTATAAACTAGACTATAGACTAGACTATAGACTAGACTATAGACTAGACTATAGACTAGACTATGGACTAGACTATAGACTAGACTATACACTAGACTATAGACTAGACTATACACTAGACTATACACTACACTATACACTACACTATACACTAGACTATACACTACACTATACACTAAACTATACACTAGAATATGTACTAGACTATACACTATACTATGGAACAAAATTGCCCATATCCAGAGATGCTTCTTTGTGATCCAAATTCAAAGCAATCTACTTATTATGAACTATAAGCACCTTATCTCAACAACCGACCCAGTGTGCAATATTTTATATTGATTTTGAAGAAGAATAAAATATACAATAACAATTTTACACATCCATAACAAATAAATATGTGCATATGTAAATGTATATAAATGCCTGTGTATGAATGCATAAGATTGAGTAAGGAATGTATGTATCTTATGAATTGAATTTATAGAATTCGCTGATCACAATCACTCACCTGTGTGAATGCACACGCATACGAACATTTTCATTCACCTAGGCAAATAAAATAAAACAGCTGTTTTTGTGATTGTTGGCCAAATGTGCGTATTTATATTAATGAGAGAAAGGGAAAATTTGTTAAGAATTTTTTTTGGGGGGTTATTGAGAATATGTGGATTTGGTGATAATGCGCAAACGTTAGAAATAATTTTTCTCTTAAGGAAAATTTTACAGAAAATCACTGTAAGCTGATTGTTGACTATGTAATATGGTTGTGAAATTTACACAAATGTTTGTTAAAATTTTTCTTACAATAAAGTATATATTGTCTAGTCTACAGTTTAGTCTATAGTCTAGTTTATAGTCTAGTCTATAGTCTAGTCTATAGTCTAGTCTATAGTCTAGTCTATAGTCTAGTCTATAGTCTAGTCTATAGTCTAGTCTAT
>NC_060950.1:30847407-30848886 GCF_022045245.1 Lucilia cuprina | reverse complement strand
TTCTGTTCTAGTTCTGTTCTAGTTCTCTTCTAGTTCTCTTCTAGTTCTGTTCTAGTTCTGTTCTAGTTCTGTTCTAGTTCTGTTCTAGTTCTGTTCTAGTTCTGTTCTGGTTCTGTTCTAATTCTGTTCTAATTCTGTTCTAGTTCTGTTCTAGTTCTGTTCTAGTTCTGTTCTAGTTCTGTTCTAGTTCTGTTCTATTTTAGTTCTGTTCCAGTTCTGTTCAAGATCTGTTCTAGTTTTGTTTTAGTTCTGTTCAAGTTCTGTTCTAGTTCTGTGCTAGTTCTATTTCCCTTCTAGGTCTGGTCTAATTTGCTTAAATATTTGTAGGGTATGTATTTTGTCTACCATTCTTAACATAACATTCATATTCATATTTATTTCCCATGAACAACAAATGATTTCCGTATTTTGCCACAAATATACAAACTTAAATAAATACCATAAATACATGAATTAAAAAGATAAAAAGATGGACCAATAAAAAGTACTTAAGACCCGAAAAAGTACAAACAAAAGAAAAAAAACAGCAAAACTAACACAGTAAAATGCTGCAACAAAATCCCCCTTAACAAAATAAATACATGAAATTTCTCATAAAATTCAAAAGAAATAAAAATTTAGTTTTTCACATTTCATAATTACTTGTACCTGGTTGAGTAGATGAATAAATAGATGCAAAATTATTAAATTTAATATAAAATTCCATATAAATAAGAAATTAAATGTGCAAATCATAGAATAAAACAAATGAAATCGTTTTTTATCATTAAATAAATTGAAACAGACGGACAAGAAGACTTGAAAAAATTATACAAATGTGTTTTACAGTTG
The DNA here is from genome assembly GCF_022045245.1 of Lucilia cuprina. Classification (NCBI taxonomy): domain Eukaryota; kingdom Metazoa; phylum Arthropoda; class Insecta; order Diptera; family Calliphoridae; genus Lucilia; species Lucilia cuprina. Next base: position 30,848,055 of record NC_060950.1, on the reverse strand, counting down.
TTGTACATATATTATTTTTTTTTTTTTTTTTTATTCTACGAATGTTTTATTTGTTTGAAAAAAATGGTAAAAATTTCCTACAAAATAGAGAAACACTTGTTAAGAATCATAAATAAATACGTAGACAACAGTTGCCGCACTAAGATATGACGAGTGAAAGTAATAAATTTACAAGGAATACTTAAAAGTAAAATGTTCAAATGTATTCCTTGTTCTTTTCCAGTTTTTAGCTGAGTTGTTTTTTTTATTTTTTCAAAAAAAAAAATTGCTACGAAATTTACAAAAATATTTATAAATGGCTTAACTGTCTCTTCAGATGTTTAAGTACAATTGTGTATGAATAAGTTAATGTCTCATGTGAAGAACATTTGTGGAATTTTAATGACAGTTGTTATCCATAGTATTATCTGAAGAGTGTGATATTATAAACGATTTAAATATAGACCGAAACGCCACAAACTTCTGGTAGAATAACAAATTTTATACGCATATTATTTACAAATTATTTTCTCTTGCTAAGTTTTCAAAGCTTGTTCTGTCCTAGTTCTGTTCTAGTTCTGTTCTAGTTCTGTTCTAGTTCTGTTCTGTTCTTGTTCTGTTCTAGTTCTGTTCTAGTTCTGTTCTAGTTCTGTTCTAGTTCTGTTCTAG
>NC_060950.1:30838273-30847307 GCF_022045245.1 Lucilia cuprina | reverse complement strand
TAGTCTAGTCTATAGTCTAGTCGATAGTCTAGTCTATAGTCTAGTCTATAGTCTAGTCTACAGTCTAGTCTATAGTCTAGTCTATAGTCTAGTCTATAGTCTAGTCTAGTAGTTTGGTATTTAGTCTAGTCTAAAGTCTAGTATATTCTATAGTCTAATCTATATTATAGTCTATAGTCTAGTATTTAGTCAAGTCTTTTGTTCTTTCTTTCTTTTGAAAAGTATGTACTTTTTTATTTAAATTTTTTTTCTATAAATGGTAATAAAAGTGACAATTGTATTCACACTTTTATTACTTACTACAGTGAGTTTTTTTTTAAACAAATTGACAAATTCTCAACACAAATTCAACGCTATAGAATAGAATCAAGTGTTTTTCAGTGTGTAGCACCAAAGAAACAAAAACGTACCGACATTCTTTATGTGGATTCTAAATAAGTGGATTCTCTTGGGCAAATAAAAATTTCCCTCTCACGAAACACAATCCACCTTCAGAAACAGACATAAACATCTGTAGAGGAGGATAAATATTATTTTATCTTGACTATATTAACAATAATCAGAGGAAAATACCAAACAGTTTTATATGAGATATCGTCGGAATAAGATTTGTTAAAACGGAAACATTAAAAAAATAATTCAATTAACAAAAATTAAAAGAAAACATAATATTTTGAAAAGAAAGTCATAAATTTTTGATTTAAAAAGAAACAAAAAGTAACGGTTAAAAGTGATTTGAAAAGAAAGTTATTTAAAAGTTTAACAACGTTTCGTTTGCAAAATAAGCTTATTCAGTTTTTATTCCAAACTGAAATTTTCAATTAAAAAAAGGAATAAAAACGAACGTACGGATATTTTGTATAAAAAGAAAATTTTGCAAAAAGTGTTGTTTTAAAAATTTTGTGGCATTTTCAATAACAAGAAAAAATGTGTTAAACCATTAAAATTTTTAAATAAAAAAATATATAACAACCTGAATAAAAACGCCGAACTGAATTAAAACCTTTTAACTAAGAAAATAAAAACATTATTTTTTGAAAATAGAAAAAAAACAAAGTTTAATTTACAACAAAATTGCTTAATTGTTAAAATTTATAAAATTTTTATTTGAAAGCAAAAAAAAAAAATAGAAAGAAAACTGCTGGTGTTTCTACCGGGAAGTACTAGATTATTGTTATAAAACAAAATAAAGTATTTTAAGTGTCCATTTATATACTTATTTAGTACTAAAGTGAAGTGGTACTTTTTTATTGTACAACAACAAAAAAACTAAACAGAAATAAATTTACAAAAACATTTTATTAGACAAATTGGCTGCTAAATTGCAATACAAGTCTGTAACAACTCTTAGTTGTTTTATTTCAAAATTGGAATATCAGTTAAGAGGTAAGTTGTCATTTTTTAAATATAAATTTGGTACTTTTTTGCAAAAAGGTCCTATTTCAAAAACAATATATGTAGTTTTTTAATGAAATTTAACAAAGTTGACCTTTTTGGAATATTTTTTTTAATTTAATTATGTTTTGGTACTTTTTGCAAAAAATTTACTCTTTGCAAAAAAGGTACTATTTTGAAAAAATACTTTTACTTGAAAAAAATATAAAAAAGTTTAAAAAAATGTTTGAATAAATTAACAAATTAAAAAGAACTTAAATTTGTACAAAATAAAAAAAGTACTTTTATGTTACCTAATTAATTTTATAGTAAATTTCAGTTTTAATATGTTCAATATAAGGGCTCGTAGGACCATTTTGAATGTTGAACTAAATGTAGTGCAGCCATGTTGTTAATAAGAACAATTTTATTTACTTTATTAAATTTCCAATAGCTTTAGTTAGAAGGACCACACGTACAAACTAGATCAATTTAATATATATATTTTTTTAAATTTAAAAACTCATAGGACCACTAGGTAAATATTGAACTGAATATAGTGCTGCTTTGTTTTGGTAATAAGAAAACTAATTTTCTTCACAAATTTTCCTTTGAATAAACTTGTAATAGCTTCTCTTCAAAGGTGCCCACATACAAACTAGAAGAATTTAATATTTTTTTTAATTTAAAAGCTCGTAGGACCATTTTAAAGTTAAATATTTACAATATTTTAAGAAAAATTATCTTCAAAGGTTTTAAACGTTTTTAAGTCCCTAATGTTTTAAAAAGAGTTCGTAGGACCATTTTGAAAGTTAAATATTGAACTAAAAATGTAGAGCAGCTATGTACGATTTAAGTTGCTTATAATGTTCACTTTATTAAACTTACAACAGCATCGCTTTGTAGGTTCCCTCATACCATTAAAACCAATTTTATATATTTTTTAATTTTAAAGCTCGTAGGACCATTTTAAAAATTACATATTGAACTAAATATAGTGCAGTTACGTGTTTAAAAAGAACGATTTTAGTTTTATACAAGTTTTACTTTAATAAACTTGTAGGTTTCCTCATACAATTAATAACAATTTTTTATATATATTTTTTTTTAATTTTAAAGCTCGTAGGACCATTTTGAAAGTTACATATTAAACTAAATATAGTGCAGCTATGTGTTTAAAAAGAACGATTTTAGTTCTTTACACATTTTACTTTAATAAACTTTTGTTCGAAGAATCACATAAAAAAGATTTATATATGAAATGTCTTTGGCTCGAAGGACCATATTCAAAAAAACTATGACATCAAAAAAATACTTGAATTTATCATAATCCTTTTTAATTATTTCCATTATAAAATTAGAATTGTTATCTAGTAAAAGTTGTCAATAACAAATAATCAAGATTTAAATCCTTAATCTACTTTCGAAAATAAATTAAAATTGTTTTTGTTTAACTAAATATGAATCTACTGCTTTATATATAAAACTCCTGGTAATAAAAAGATTTAGTTCATAACATTTTGTATTTTGATAACCTTCAAATAATTTTCTATTTAAAAACTTGGTTAAGTTTAAAATCACCTTGCGGCAAAAGTTCATTCAACTCGATTGGCAAAACATTTCAATAATTCTTAAGACAATAGTGATTATAAAACACAGTTATGTTTAAATCAACTGAGAGCATTACCACACTGTTGTTATGCAAATAATAGATTTTTGAAATAAAAGAAAATTTTCTTAAGCAACAGTAATTTTTGAAGCCATTTAAATTTTTCTTATTTTTAGATTGTTGTCTAGAAATTTTCTACAAAATACTATTTAAGCCAATTTGAGTCCTTAATTAGAACATTTATCTGATTTTATTTGTCAGACGATTGGCTGGCTGGCTGGCTGCCTACCATGCAGCAGCTTCCTTTGTCTTAAGTAAACAGTGGAACACATGGTGGGCAAAGAAAACAATTATAATTAAATTAAAAGAACATTTAAAGTCTTTTAAATATAAATGTTATTTACTTTCTTTTTTAATGTTTGTTCTCCAACAACAGTTAATTTTATTAGAAATATCTAATGAATATTTATATAGGTGTTTTTTTCCGGTAGCAAATCGAATAATTGCAAATGAGAGCAGCAATTTCAAATCAAATTATTATGTAGAAAATTATTAAATAAATTAAAAAAAAATTATATTACTAAAGCATCATAAAGAGAGCGCAAAGTGTGTACCCCTCTAAAAGCTAGCAGATACTTAACCTAATGCGTTTGTATTTTAAGCTCGAAGGACCATATAATCGAAGTTAAACTTTGCTTTAACCATATGTTAGACAAAATTATGTCTGGCTCGAAGGATCTTTAAGAAAAATCTTTTGAATCTTTGTTAAAAAATATTTTAAAAACAACAAATATTAAAGTGTAATGAAAGTCTTGTCCGTTAAGCTTTAACATTTTCAATGGGCTCGTAGGACCATTTTGAAAGCAAAATATTGAACTAACTATTTAGCTTTTAAATGCTTCGGTTTAAAGGACCATATATTCGAAGGGTTCGTGAGACCATTTTTAAAATAAATATTGCTTTAGATACATTTTTTTTTTTTGATTTAAAAGCCATTACTCTTCCCTTTTGCCGCTTAACGCGTAAAAAAAAATTCCTCTTGAAACTCTTTTAACATAATTCAAGGTATTAAACTTCGGTTGTTGATTAAACTTGTTTAAACTTTATTTAATATATATCATCATTATTATTGCTATTGTTTATTATATTTTATTGTCATTTGTGTCTTATTTAAACGTAAGAACACACGTTTCAATAGAAAACAAATTTATATATATTTTTATTTAATATAAAACACTTGTTAGGAATTTCCGTTAAAATCTTGTTTTTCATAACTTCCGTTTTATTATATTGTGTTTAAAGAAAAGTTTTATAAGCGGCATAAACGAAACTTTAATAAGCTTAAGCTTTAAAAAAAATTCATAATTTAGATTTGATAATACAGACAGACGGACTTAAAAAGTCAAAGAAATTTTAACATAAACTTCAAGATTTTAGTTAAATATAAAAGTTTTTTCTTATAACTTTAGTTTAATGTAAAAAAATTCTTAAAATCTTTATTATTTTTATAGTTTTTCAATATTTGAAAGAATTTGGATAACAAGGCGTATGATTGATATTAATTAAGAGGTTAGTTAGAAAAATACGCCATAACTTTTGTTGTATAAAAGATATTGAAACGATTTAAAAGGGATATGAAAGCTAAGACTTTCAGCTATTCGATAAATTATAACTTGATCTAGCTCTAGATCTATAGTATAGATTGTAAACTAAACAATGTAAACTGGGCTATATTTTAAATTGTAAACAAGACTTGATTTAAGGAAACAAACTATTCAACAGTAAAGCTTATAGCTTAGGTCATAGAATAGATTTAAAAGTTAATCATAAACATTTTTAATAACACATTTCAAACTAATAATGTGAAGAAAAAGTTATGCTTTCATAACTTTCTGCAAGTACATTATTATAACACATTTATAGTTGACAGTTGATCTAATATTATACTACAAAACATATTTAACAAGTGTTTTGAAAATTTACTAAGATAGCAGAGAAAGAGAAAAAGTAAACTTGGTAACAAACTATAAACAACTTTAGCCTTACTGCTGGTAGCAGTACTTAATAAACAGCCCCATTCCGGAAAATTTAACAATATTAACTTTGAGGAAATACTAATTTCTTGTTAATATACATACAATTGTTGTAATAAAGTTGCTATTTTCTGGACCAGAAGAAATAATTATCCAGGAATCGAGCAGAAATATTGCCTTAAACTTGTTGCCAAGTTGCCGGCATATGTTTATATGTATGTATATACTTCGATGTCGTCTTTATAGCCATTTGCGTGTATTTTGTTTTTATGAATCAAAGTATCTGATAGCTTTCTCAGCTTTACAACTCTCCTAGACTTTGTCTATAAGTATAATAAAGAAAAAAAAAAAAATAAAATTATCCCTATTGACTTTCACGTGCTTGAAATTAGTGCAGTTTTATATATGATGTTGTCTTCATATTTTTAGTTAATAATAAAAATGGTTTCCTGCTGACTTTGTTTTTCTTTTTTCATCCTGCCATCCTGCAGATACTATTTTATTTTAATTTTTATGTGAAACACACGCACGTGTTGTTAATATTCTAGCTTCAATATTACACGTTCTCTCATTTTTGTAATAACAAAATGTTGAAGAAAAAAACTTATGGAAATTAATGAAATTTTATTAGCAAAAATAATGAATTAATAGAAAATGAAAGTTAGTTAGTAATTGAGGAAAGGATGTGTGATATTCACATCTCCGTTTTTTTTTTTTTTTTTTGCTTAATTTATGAGACAATTTGATTTATTTATCGTAATGGAGAATTTGGATTTTTTGCTTTAATAAATCACTTAATAAATTAATTGGTTTAAGGAGCACGTTCAAGCTTTTAATTGCATTTTCAATTTAGTCAAGTTCTAGTTCAGTTCTAGTTTAGTTCTTATTCAGTTTTAGTTCTGTTCAGTTCTAGTTCAGTTTACAAAGGGACCTGAGAAAAGACTTACTCGTGTCAGTAAACAGTCTGCAAAACCTAGTTTAGTTCTAGTTCAGTTCCAGTTCAGTTCAGTTCTAGTTCAGTTCTAGTTCAGTTCTAGTTTAGTTCTAGTTCAGTTCTAGTTCAGTTCTAGTTCAGTTCTAGTTCAGTTCTAGTTCAGTTCTAGTTCAGTTCTAGTTCAGTTCTAGTTCAGTTCTAGTTCAGTTCTAGTTCAGTTCTAGTTCAGTTCAGTTCTAGTTCAGTTCTAGTTCAGTTCTAGTGCAGTTCTAGTTCAGTTTAGTTCTTATATGTAAAAAAATTAAAACTCACATTAATATATAATAATTTTGTAATAATTTAGTAATAAAAATGTAGCTTATTATGCAGTTAAAAAAAAAACAACGTAATTTCTTTAATAATAGTAACATTTACAATCATGGTGTAATGTTTCATAATTAATAAGAAAACCAAAAATTGCGCATTTGTTTTGGTAATTCACTTTTGTTATGTTATGACATAAGTATGATATGATTTTGTACATTTTGTTAATAAATCCATGTTATAACACTTAATATATTAAAACATTTTCAATTAAACAAAAAAAAAAAACACATTCTTATTATTCTATGTCTTTTGTATTTTTCATTTCAGGCAAAAATAAGAATAATATTTGACACAATTATTTCATAAGCTGCAACCTAAATACATGACATGAACAATGATGTTCATGCTCTAGAATTAATAAAATAGATCCCTTTTAAAAAAGCAAAAAAAAAAAAAGAAACAAATTAAACAAGAAAACATGTAGAGAAATGAAAAGCAGATCAATTTCTAGAAGCACATGCTGCAATATTTTGTTGTTTGTTTTTTTTTAAATCATATAATATTTTTGGCCAACTACACTCGATCACTTTTTGTTCTTTTGGGCGTGTGATTTACACAATTTAAGATCAGCTACTACTTAACATATTGACCTCTTTTGAACTTTTTATATTTAAAGCAAAAGAAACTCATGTAAGTATTGCAAATACTTTTTTTTTACAAAATTTTGTTATAAAACAGAAAAAATTCCTTAATTTATCATTCTTATATTATAATTATAAAAAAATATTTTGTAAAAATTTTGTAATATTTTGAAAAATTATTATGAGAAAATATTAACAAGAATTTGGTCGCCAAATTTGTTTATTTTGAGAATTTTCAAGTTCTTTTTTTGGGTTTTGAAATATGCCAACAAATTCCTTAAACTTTTGTAGCCCCACAGCTGATGCTGAATAATTTATCAAGAAAACTATTTTTTCTTCCAACATTTTTTTATAATGTTGTACAAATCCATTCTGAAATTCCAAAGTTATTTTTATAGCAAAAAAGCGAAAGAATTAAATTGTTCAGCGGTCATTGTGGCGCCCATATTTTGCTAAAAAACCAACAGAGAAAGAGAATTTTTCAATTCTTGATCATTTAAATTGTTTGGCTAAGAAGCCAAAAAACGAGGGTTGTATAAAAATTGTAGGGAACATTTTTTTTTAAAGAAAAGTAATCGACACTAACTAACTAACAAACTAACTAACTAACTACCTAACTAACTAACTAACTAACTAACTAACTAACTAACTAACTAACTAAATAACTAACTAAATAACTATCTAAATAACTAACTAACTAAATACAAATTACAAATGAAGCATAAGGATTAGCTAAAATCGGAAGACTAGTTTGTGCAATCAATACTGCAATAACATATGTAACTACTTCAGACTAGCTACCACACTATCCCTCTGTAAACTAATTAAACTCATTTTTTCTCTAAAACACTTGTATGATAACACAGCGGCAAGAATAATTCCATTTATATCAATTAAAATTATATTTCAGATCTTGACCATACCATCCCACAATTCAACGCTTAGCCCTCGAACATTTTCGCGTTCTCTGTTTGTATTTTTTTTTTCTTCAGCCATGCGTCAGTATAAAAATACTGTATATATTTTTCAACATTTTCTTTCTATACGCTTAATGTCAACACTTCAATATTTATTTCTTTTTGTGACAATTTTTTTTTTCGAATTTTCATATAACATTTTATTTATATTTTTTTTTTTTGGATTTTCTTTTATATTTTTAGAAGAAAATATGTTTGTTTTTCTTTAATGAAAAAAACGTAAGCAAACAAATAAAATTTATAAAAAAATTGCGCATTTTTATAAGCTATTTTGGTTTTTTTTATAAATTTTATTTTTTTTATCAAAATTATAAATTTTTAATAATTCCCTATGTTTTATCCCATAAATTTGTAGCGTTAAAATAAAAATAATTTATGTTATGGGAAAATATTTCGGTCACGCTTTGAACGCATGCGAGTGTTAATTAAAAAATTTTGCTAAAATAGTTTTTCATAAAACCTTAAGTGGTTGCTTTAGTAAAATTTTAAAAAGAAAATAAAAATTAACACACATTTAGCAAAATAGGTTAAGCTTAAAAAGAAATTTTTGGAATTTGTTAATAAAAAATGTAATTTTAAATTATTGTTAATTGTACGCATGTTTTGCTTTAACTTGTTTAAGCACTTTTCTAATTTAATGCCTTTGTACCTTTATTTTTGTTGTGATTTTTTTTATAACAATTTCAATATATTTTCTTATGATTTGGAATATCTAAAAATAAAGAAATGAAAAAATTATAAATACATATATGATTTTAAAAGAAAAAATAATCGAAAAATTTTAAACTCATTATTATTAAAATTATGATTAATATTTTTCAATAAGTTCTTCGAACCTTAAATATTTAACCTACGAAAACTTTGAATAAAAAATATTGGAAATGTTTATTAGATAATATGTTGGAGAAGTGAAGTAGTTCGTATTATAAACTTTACCATAACATATTTTGTTCAATATTTTATTTTCATATGGTCCTACGAGCCCATATATTGAAAATATTAAAACAGAAAAACCTTTCTGCTAGAACAGAACTAAGACAGAACTAAACCACAACTAGAACTGAATTAGAATTGAACCAGAACTGAACTAGAACTGAACTAGAACTGAACTAGAACTGAACTAGAACTGAACTAGAACTGAACTAGAACTGAACTAGAAC
>NC_060950.1:30832148-30838173 GCF_022045245.1 Lucilia cuprina | reverse complement strand
GAACTAGAACAGAACTATAACAGAACTAGAACAGAACTAGAACAGAACTAGAACAGAACTAGAACAGAACTAGAACAGAACTAGAAAAGAACTAGAACAGAACTAGAATAGAATTAGAACAGAATTAGAACAGAATTAGAACAGAACTAGAACAGAACTAGAACAGAACTTGTATCAACCAACATTTTAATTATTATAATAAAAACATTAATAAATATTGCAAAATCATTATAAATCTTTTGAAATTATGTAGTATGTGGCTTTTTAAAATTTTTATGATTTATGGTTTTGTATTAAAAGCAAAATAAACAAACTGCTTTAACTTTCATGTATATTTTTTCCATAATTTCAAAACATTTAGTTTCAGGGTCAATTTATATAATTTGAAAAAAAAAAACTATGACAATTTTCTTTAGTTTTTGTTGTTTTTAGAATGTTTGCTGCAGACACAATATGTTTTATTAATTTTGAAAATTAACAGAAAAACATAGGACCAACGACCCACAACTTAGTCACTACGTTTTAAATTATTTCAACGTAATAAAAATTAGAAAAAGAAATAGTTTTTTTTTTGTTTTGTTTTAGTTTTGTGTCATTTGAACTCGAGCGGAAGTGTGCAAAAGAAATAATTATCAAAAACATACACAGACATAAATAATTTATGAGAATAGTTTGAAAATGACAATAATTAGTTAGTTGAATTTAAATTTATATTATAAATCACATAAGCGGAAGAGAAAATTAAATGGAAATTTATTTTAAAGTTAAACCCCCTTTATTCATAAACAGCACTTTATTTTATAAAAGCTTTATAATTCGTTTATAAAATAAAAATTTGTTTATGAATATGGGGGTGAATGGTTTATGTAAGTTTACGGATTTCCACATTTTTAGCTTCCAAAATCTCAAACTTATGGAATTTTATCGTTAAGTAATTATTACAAATATTGTTTGATTTGCGCGGAAAATATTTAAACATTTATATTAAAATTATTTTGTTATTCTTTAACAATAACATTTCATTTTAAAATTACAAATAACAAAACTGACCTTACTTTTTATTGTTATTCCCTCTCAATGCTCTTTTGTAAAATCAAACAAAACTATTAAACAATTACAGAAAAATTAAAGAAAAAAACGCATAAAAATTCTTTGATTTGTAAGAAATTGTAAATTGTAATTGAAAACATTTTAATTACAAATTTTAAATTTTTTTAAAATTTGTTTTTAAAAACAAATAACATAAAACAACACACACACAGCTGTTTTTATAAAATGTTTGTTTAATGAAATATTCGATTGTTGTGCTTTTGTGGAATATAAACAATTAGATTTTTTGTTATTATTATTTTTTTAATTTTTTATGTATTATTTATGTTTTGATTTAGCCCAACGCACGTTTAGTTTTTTTATTTTGTTTAAACAATTTAAAATGATACCAAATATTTGCTAAACTTATTCAGCAGTTATTTTAGTTATTGTGATGAAACACAAAGGGGCAAAAAAGAACACATGATTTTTGTATGTTAAATAGAGAAAATTTTATTGAAATATTACAGCAACAACAACTACAATAAAAACAATTTATAAACAATTTTGCAAAAAATATTTCAGTTTTTTTTTCTCGATTTTATAAGTGAATAAAAACTTTAAAACATTAAGCAAACAATTTAAAAAAAATGTACATGCCAGACAGACAGACCAATATAAATGAATGAATTTAAATTAAAAAAAAAAATAAACTTTTCAAATATTTTTTAAATAGAAAAAAATAATACATAAAATTAATGACTCTAAATTTATCACGCTAACATTAACTTTAGCCAAGACACGAACCTCTCTCTATATACATTTGTTAATTGTTTATTTTATTCCATAATTTAATTTGAAACATATTTTTGCTATTTAAAATCTTTTTATTAATATATTGAGTAATACACAATTTTTTATGATAATTGATTTTTTATGGCATTATTGAACTTATATTTATTTATTTTTTTTTTAATAATACATCAAGTAGTTAAATCGTAAAAATAATCCATTAAATCATATAAAATTAAATAAATCATACAATTACTTTGACTGGCAATGAAAAAGCAAGATCATTTCCAAGGCTTCTTTAAGGAGACAAAGACAATTAAGTGAAAACAGTAAAAAGGAAAAACATTTTAATATTTTTATAAATCAATACCAAATAATAGATAAAAAAGAAAAATATGCATACAAATACTGTTATTTGGTCGAATAAAAAAATAGTTCTCTTAGGGTTATGGTTATAGTTCTAGTTCAGTTCTTGTTTTGTTCTAGTTTAGTTCTAGTTCAGTTCTAGTTCAGTTCTAGTTCTGTTCTAGTTATGTTCTAGTTCTGTTCTAGTTCTGTTCTAGTTCTGTTCTAGTTCTGTTCTAGTTCTGTTCTAGTTCTGTTCTAGTTCTGTTCTAGTTCTGTTCTAGTTCTGTTCTAGTTCTGTTCTAGTTCTGTTCTAGTTCAGTTCTAGTTCTGTTCTAGTTCTGTTCTAGTTCTGTTCTAGTTCTGTTCTAGTTCTGTTCTAGTTCTGTTCTAGTTCTGTTCTAGTTCTGTTTTAGTTCTGTTTTAGTTCTGTTTTAGTTCTGTTCTAGTTCTGTTCTAGTTCTATTCTAGTTCTGTTCGAGTTCTGTTCGAGTTCTGTTCTAGTTCTGATCTTGTTCTGTTCTAGTTTTGTTTAAAATATTTTCTTTGTTTATAAATTTGTATGATAAATTAAAAGAACAAAATATTTAAAATGCCTTTCCTCAAATGCCTTTCATATAGCAAAAAAATCACAAAGTTTTAAATTTAACCAAATTTCCTGATTTATTACTAATAGATAATAGTTTTTGTTGGGGGTGTAACTAAAACAAATTAGCAAATTTTATCTTAAAGAATTTCAAATATTTTAATGTATTTTTTTTAAATATCTTTTCTTAAAGTCATGAGTTTATAAAAATACATAATATGGCTTTTATTGCTGACTTGGGATAAACAACAAAAGTATTTTTAAGTTTTTACGTTTAAAAATAGAAATTTTTAAAGAGGCGTATGAGTAATGATTGTTTGGCATTAAAAAGAACTCATACGCACTACATAGTATAGTGAGAAATAAACAAGTATTATACATTTAAAACCCTGTACATGAGTTTGAATAAATATGTTAATGTTGTCTCCCATAACCAAAAGGTGAATCAGTAATATTATTGCCACATTCATCACAATTAATGGGTGGTAAGCCAACAGCCCCTTCCACAGTTCTACCCACCAATTGTACATACGAATACCACTTTTTCATCTATATGATAATTTACCATCTAAAGAGATGGTTGATGGCGAAAAAATATTTCAGCAAACGTACATTGACCGGGAATTCCTAGAAGTTTTATGATTGGATTTATTTTTCATTCATTCATTCGTTCATTCATTGGATTGTTAATGATATCATAACAATGTAGGCAGGTAATTCCCTCAATAAATAATTTACATATTATATATCAACAGTAATAATAATGATTTCTATAATATTTACAAAAATTATCCGTATATGAACAATTGATAAATAAACATCATGGGTTTTCCAGTTGAAAAAAAAACAATTGGTAAACAAAACATTTATTGTTATTTTGCCATTTAAAAATTTCTGCCAATTTATTTTCTTAAAACACGGACAGATGGACATTTTTGATAAATTATAAATATTCCGATCTATTGTTCTTTAAAAAAAGTTTTGTACGGAAATGTTAAAAACGCTCTTATGTATATTTTTACTATCAAAACTATTTTTTATTTTCTGCATTTATTTGTGCTTTTTCTAAAATCTATTTTCATGTACTAATCATTCATTTAATTGTGTATATATACAATAATAATTTATATACTATGCACAAATTTATTGGATTTTTTTTAGTAATAAATACCACATTTAAATCAAATTTTCTTGGCACTAAACAAATATTTATGAAAATTTTCAAATGAAAAGGCAATGTTGTGGCTGGATTTATTAAAGAATTTTAATACAATAGAATTCTTTATTAATGGATTTATTAACAAATTATAAACAACAGGAGGGTTAGAAAAAAGTTATTATGGCAAATTAGCAAAAATTTAACTGAATTAAGAAAATCTTTCAACAGTAAAGATGATAAACTAATTTTCGAGTTCTGTTCTAGTTTTGTCTTAGTTCTGTTCTATTTCTGTTCTAGTTTTGTTCTAGTTCTGTTCTATTTCTGTTCTAGTTCTGTTCTAGTTCTGTTTTAGTTCTGTTCTAGTTCTGTTCTAGTTCTGTTCTAGTTCTGTTCTAGTTCTGTTCTAGTTCTGTTCTAGTTCTGTTCTAGTTCTGTTCTAGTTCTGTTCTAGTTCTGTTCTAGTTCTGTTCTAGTTCTGTTCTAGTTCTGTTCTAGTTCTGTTCTAGTTCTGTTCTAGTTCTGTTCTAATTTTGTTCTAGTTCTGTTCTATTTAATTTCTAGTTCTTTTTTAGTTCCGTAATTTTGTACCTAGAAATCATTTATAATTATTTTAAAAATACCAAATGATTAACTTTGTTTAAACCAAAAAAAAATTCTTAATAAAGGTTTTAGAATTTAAAATTTAATTTGTTTTTATATTTGTATATTAAGTATAATTCTAACAGTTAAATAAATATTTAGATAAAAAATTCCAGGCATACCAGAGCAACTACGTAAATGAAATAATTAAGATGACACAATATATCATCTAAACTAATTTCTTTCTATGTATTATATTAGAGTTATATTATGTATTTTAAATAATAAATTAGAAAACATCCACATTTAAATTTAAGAACAAATTCAGATGGCTACACATTTCTCTACACACAACTAACACAAAAATTCCTAATAAAAAGAAAATAAACGTGCAAAATTTTTGTTTGTAAATTTTTTTTCCAAAATAAATTATTTAAAAATGTTTGTTATCTTTAGACTAATTCGAGATAAAGATAACAAAAGTAGAGAAATATTTGTATGAAATAAAACGAAAATGATGTGTTTATTATTTTAGTAAAATAGAAGAAAAAAAAACCTAATCAAAGTGACAATTTTAAAGATAAATGGATAAATAGTTGAGTGATAGATGATAGGAAAAATATTTCCAAAATCTTTATTATAAACTGAAACCTAAAAAGTATAAATATTTTTTAAATTGTCTTAGTCTTTTGAAAAAATGATCTTGAACTAATCTATTAAAATTGTTGCCTTTTTCTTCATTTATTTAGTTTTTGTTTATTTTATTAAATAAGATAAAAATCTGTGTATTTATTCTAAAAAAGTCATAACAATTATAAATTTTTAACGTAGAACGATTTAAATTAAAAAAGGTTATTATCACACATTTATCAAGATTATTATTTTTTATTTAACTCATCATGATAAATTACTTAAGATTTTGTTATTGCTTTTGTTTTTTTGTTTTATTAAATATTTTTCTATTTTTTTCCTCCCGCATAACCATAAGTGTATAAGTACTTTAAATATTTAAATGTAATGTTTTCATTGTTTTTTTTTATTTTTTATTTTCTAGTTAAAATCAAAATGAAGGCTGAAGAAAAAACTGTCATACCCAGAGTTCGTATAGCAGTGATTGGTAATGCAGATGTCGGCAAATCCGGTAAGTTGTTATAAACATATGTTTATATGTTGTTATTAATATATAACCTGTGATTGACAGGTTATATCCAAACCAAATCCAATAGAATTTCTCCATAATATAATGAATGTCAGAAGCATTTACACAGAAAACCTAAATTTAATTTAAAGATATTTTTTGGGGAAAAATAAAATTAATTTAAACAGAATAAGAATAGGTTTGAAAAAGAAAGACCTAGAACAGACCTAGAACAGAACTAGAAAAGACCTAGAACAGAACTAGAACAGAACTAGAACTAAACTAGAACAGAACTAGAACAGAATTAGAACAGAACTAGAACGGAACAGAACTAGAACAGAACTAGAACAGAACTAGAACAGAACTAGAACAGAACTAGAACAGAACTAGAACAGAA
>NC_060950.1:30829557-30832048 GCF_022045245.1 Lucilia cuprina | reverse complement strand
CTAGTTCTGTTCTAGTTCTGTTCTAGTTCTGTTCTAGTTCTGTTCTAGTTCTGTTCTAGTTCTGTTCTAGTTCTGTTCTAGTTCTGTTGTAGTTCTGTTCTAGTTTTGCTCTAGTTCTGTTCTAGTTCTGTTCTAGTTCAGTTCTAGTTCTGTTCCAGTTCTTTTCTAGTTCTGTTCTAATTCTGTTCTAGTTATGTTCTAGTTCTGCTCTAGTTCGATTTACGTTGACTAGTGTAAAATCTTTGTCTTTTTATAATTTGTATCGTTTTTTGTTTTCAACATTTTATTAATTTATTTAACATCTTACAAATACTAATTGTTAGACAAAGTTTCATATTGTAAAATATTACACGTATTTCATCATACGTCCATTGCTAACTATTTGAACGTAATACATTTTCATTGTTTAGCAACGTAGTTCTGTTATTGTGTTATATGATCATTAAAAACACTATAATTTTCTTATTCTCCATTTTCTTTTACTTTTCTTAAAAATATGAAAATTTCCCAGAATAGACGTTATAAAATAATAAAGCACATAACCATGACCAGAATAACTGCCAAACAAAAAAAGGTTGAGAAGGATTGTTTTTAAGTTTTGCTTTTTTTATAAGAAAACTTTTTCAATTTGTAAAAGTTTTTTTGTTACAATGTTGTTGGTTTTTTTGACATTATAACACTTTTTTTAATAATTGACAAAATTTTCTTAAAATTGTATATATTTATGTCATCAGTTTTCATTTAGACTGCAGGCATATGCATGCGAAAGTATTGTTTGTTGTTGTTGGCTTGTTTGTTGGCAATTGGAAAATTTTAAGGTAAATAGTTTCCTTAGCTACCTGTGTGGGAATTTTCCAAAATCATAGAAATTAATTGAAATTGCAGCTGCTTCTGAATACTTGCAATTGAAATGTATTGAACGCACTTTGTTAATTAATTTCAAATAATAAATAAACAAATAAAGACGCAATTGTTTACAAACAATGGAAAATGAAAAAGTTTGTATAGGTTTTGGTTGAATTGTTGTTAATGCGCTGTTTAATTATGGTTTCCTTAGAATTTTGTTAGAAAATTTATTCGATTATTAAAATGTAAGATATCAGGTGTTTTTAGTTGTTTAGGCGAATATTTAAAGGCAACAGGTGTTTTTTGGTTTTTTGTATTAATGTTTAATAAAAAAACTTGTTTAGGACAAGAAATTAAAAAGAAATATATTTAAATTTTGTTTAAAAGAATTAAGTGTAAAAATTTGGCAAAAATTATAACAAAAATTTTTTATAAATTTCTTTGACACAAATTATTTTCAAATTTATGATTTTATTAAATTTATGAGATTTTGAGAAAAAAAGTACTAAAACTCTTTTTCTCAAATAAAAACGAAATGCTTAATTATACATAAGCGGAAATGTTTAAACAAATTAGTCATTTTATTTTTCAAAAAAAAAAAAAAAAAATAAAAAATTTTCAAAAATATAAATAATATTTTTACAAAATTAAAAAAATAATAATAATAAAAAGGTGACAAATATAAGCGTGACGTATTTGAAAATAATAAAAACCAAAATTTAAAAATAAACAAAATAATATTTTTGATAAAATAAATAAAATTAAAATCACAGAAATATAAACAAAAATAAAACGCTACACTTAAAGTAAATAATAAAAATTAAAAAAATAAATATCCAAAACCAACCTTAACCTCTAAAATATTACGCCTTAAAATTTCAATCCCAAAACCCAAAACAAAAACAAAACATTCTCACAACCTGTCAAATAATTTCTTAGTGTGAAGTTATTAAATAAATAATGGCCGCATTTAACTGCATTTTAGTCGCAATTGACGCCATTTGTTTGTATTTTCTACACTGTGAAAAAAATTTCATTTGCAAATTATTTCTAATATAATTTGCGCAATTTATTTACTTTAGCTGAAGACTGGCTGTCAAGTCTCTGTTTAAATATTAAACAAACTTTTTTCTTTCTTTGTTTGGATTTTATATAAAAATAGCACAATTTGTTTGATTTAATATCTATTATTAATTGTGCTAAATGAAAAATTAAAAAAAAAACTGTTCTGTTAAAGAAATTTTTATCTCTGATTGATGGACTAATATTTTTGGTATATTATAATGGAAGTAAATATTAGCTTTTGCCATTTATAGATTCTTCATAAATAAGTTTGTTACAAGAATATATGAATGTATATGACTTAACCTGTCATGATGACAAAAAAGTGACAATTGTACTAGTTCTCTTCTAGTTCCAATCATAAAATTTCTAGGAATTTCCGGTTCTAGTTCTGTTCTAGTTCTCTTCTAGTTCCAATCATAAAATTTCTAGGAATTCCCGGTTCTAGTTCTGTTCTAGTTCGGTTCGAGTTTTCTTCTAGTTCTGTTCTAGTTCTGTTCTAGTTCTGTTCTAGTTCTGTTCTAGCTCTGTTCTAGTTCTGTTCTAGTTCTGTTCTAGTTCTGTTCTAGTTCTGTTCTAGTTC
>NC_060950.1:30822964-30829457 GCF_022045245.1 Lucilia cuprina | reverse complement strand
AGAACTGAACTAGAACTGAACTAAAACTGAACTAGAACTGAACTAGAACTGAACCAGAACTGAACTAGAACTGAACTAGAACTGAACTAGAACTGAACTAGAACTGAATTAGAACTGAACCAACACTCAATACAATTGAATTATAAAATTTTGGGAATTTAAAAACATGCAAAATTTTTCAGTTTAAAATGTTGTTTTGTTAAAAATATAAGGATTCTTACGATTTGATTAAAATAACACATTTTTTGAGCTAAAGGCCTCAAGAAACTCTTAATGAACCAAATTACCTCTATTAATTAATGCAAACATTCTAAAAAACTAAACAATTAAAAAATAATTAGAAATCTTAATTAAATTGTTTTAACAAATAATTTCATGTGTTTAAAATGTGCATGTAAAATAATAAATTAATTTATTTAATAAAAAAATCATGGTGACCTGAATAAAGCAGCAACAGCTAAAAATTTATTCAATATTCTAAAGATTTTTTTTTTATTAAATATACATACATATGTACATATGAATAACTCTTAACACACACTTAAAAAAAACATGAAATTTGAATTGAAACAAAAAAATTTGAATTTTTTTTGTTGAGAAAAATTTTAATGAAGATGTAGTGTTTTAAATTTTTTGTGTGTTACATGATTTTTTTCTAGAAAAAAAACGACCCAGTTTTTGTTGCTTTTTTGGCCTCAAATTAAAGTGTTTTTTTTTTGTTTTGTTTTTTTGATTTTTGTAAAAAATTGTTTCTTTAAGAAAATTAAAAAATGTATATTCATATAATACAATATTAACGATGTAAACAACATTCTTTTGATTTAAGTTTTTTTGGTGTTGAATATTTTATTTCGAACATAGCGCAGCAGCTATTTTCAAATATTTAGACGCGTGCCCTTCCTCAATTTTGAAAACTAATTATTTAAAAGGTATTTTAAGGTGATCACCCTACGTTGGTAATATAAAATGTATGAAAAGATTTGTTTTAGGGGAATTCCCTTAGTAATAATAATTTTTAATATCAATTCATTTCCAACAATGTAGAAATCAATTCAAATCCTACAGCATTGGAAAGCTAATCAACTAATAACTCTCACAACTCTAAGTAGGTGTGAGAGAAAACGTATGCTTCTTTAATGCCTTTAATGATGAATATACATTCATTGTAGGGCATTCTACAAGTTCCACCACCACCCATTGTTGATAAATAAAATAAAATCTAAGAAATTTAAAAAAAAAATGTTGAGGTATTTTGTTGTATTTATCAAATGTTCCCAATATATTGTATGTTACACCTGCTGGGTATTTCATTCGTTGTGTTGTGTGAATGTTGCAATTTCTATAGGCATATATCTACAAGATCTATTTTTCCTTGACTATAAAATAACAACAAGAAAATTTCGAATGTCTTAGCCAGCCGTATGCACATTTATTTGTTTATTTGCATTTATTTGGATTAGAAAAGTATAATTTTCCTTTCAAATTTGTTTGTTTATTTACAAATGCTGCACTTTTTCTGCAGACTTTTTCTTTAAATTGTTTGTTTTCCCAAACAAAAAAGACTTTCTCTGTTCGTGCAATCAAAACAAATGTATTATTTTAGAATCGTATAATTATCAAGAAATTTATTATACTTAGGTGTTAAGAAATTTGTTATTTATTAATGGGAAACAATTAGTTAATTAACTAAATTAGAATTAAAATTTAAAAAAATCTAGCAAACGATGTTAATTTGAAAGTAATTTTATAGAGAATTTAAAAACAAAATGTCTTGTCAGTTCTTGTTCAGTTCTAGTTCAGTTCTAGTTCAGTTCTAGTTCAGTTCTAGTTCAGTTCTAGTTCAGTTCTAGTTCAGTTCTAGTTCAGTTCTAGTTCAGTTCTAGTTCAGTTCTAGTTCAGTTCTAGTTCAGTTCTAGTTCAGTTCTAGTTCAGTTCTAGTTCAGTTCTAGTTCAGTTCTAGTTCAGTTCTAGTTCAGTTCTAGTTCAGTTCTAGTTCAGTTCTAATTCTGTTCTAGTTCTGTTCTAGCTCTGTTCTAGCTCTGTTCTAGCTCTGTTCTAACTCTGTTCTAGCTCTGTTCTAGTTCAGTTCTAGTTCTATTCTAGCTCTGTTCTAGTTCTGTTCTAGTTCTGTTCCAGTTCTGTTTTAGTTGGGTTTTAGTTCTGTTCTAGTTCTGTTCTGTACGATTTAAGTTTTAACATTTTAAACGAAAATTTATGGTAATCAGCCTACATTTCAAACAATATTTATTTAAAAAAAATGTTTAATAATATTTAATAATTAATTTTTTCTTTTCTTTACATTTTGTCTCTCATTTCAGCACTTACAGTACGTTATCTGACAGGTCGTTTTATAGGCGAATATCGCTCAAATACAGATTTGTTATACAATAAAACAATAACATTGGAGACAGGACTGACGGAAGTTGAAATTGTTGATGTTTATGCCGGAAGTGTTGATGGTGATGAACATGAAAATGAATTTCCCATGGAACAAGTAAGTAAATATTGATAATCGATTAAGATACCTTTCCTCTCTATCTGATTACATGAATTATGGAACAAATTAATGGATTGTATTTTTACATATTGGCTTAATTATAAACATTACGTTTTTTTAATTAAAAAATTGTTTTCTTGTAAACGTGAAATGTGTTGTTTCTTTTACTTTAAATTCTTTTAAAGGTTTTTGACATTGAATTTTCTTGTTTCTTAAATATTTACACAAACATATTATTAAAAATAATATTTATTTTTTTTTCTTAAAGAATTTTTGTCCGTTCACTGAACCTTGATTTGAGTGCTTATTTTTCTTGTTTTTTTTCTGTTAACAAACAAAATTTATTTCTAACATCTCAATTTTTTTATTTATTTTTTGTTCGACTATTGACTGCAATTATATATTTGCATATTTGTAAAGATTTCTTTTCGGTTCTTTTGGTAGATTTTTTTGACACTTCTATTACTACTAATAACAATATTTCTTTGTTTTTTTTTTTTTTTGCAATATATTTTTTTTTTTTTGTACATAATTTATATTCATTGGCAAATTTTACTTTGAATTTTTAACAAGTGTAATATTTTGTCTGTGAGGCATTTGTAATATTTGTTATTGAAAATATTAAATTTATTGCCATAATTTAATTGATATTTAAGATTTTCAATTGAATTGTTGTAAAGATAAATTCTACGCATTTGTGGCGGTATAAATTGTTAATTATATTGCAACAAATGCTAAGAAATATTAGTTTTAATTAGTTCAGTTCCATTGTCCATAGATTTTGTAAAAATTATTCTTTTCGAATAAAAGCGATTTAAATTTAAAGTTAAACTAAATACCTGAAAACTTAAATAATTAAAATTTTGTATAGATTTTTACAAATTATATACCATTACCTTTCAGATGATATATAATAGTATAAACTTCCTATTTAAATGGCAAATAGAAGCCGATCCAATGTAATATAAAAAAATAAAAATTTATTTTTTTTATTTTTTTTATAATTCTCTGATAAGTGAAAATAATATAATTATTTAAAGGTTTTTTTATAAATAGGTTCCATAACCTTTCTAATGATATACATTTACCTAACCTTTCTTTTATAGATCCATAACAAAATGTTACTAAACTTAACGCTAAATAAAAAAAAAATAATTATATAAGAACAATGTGTTCATTACCGAACATGAACAATATGTTAAATGTTAATTTAAAATTTTAAATTATTTCTTTAAATTCAGATAGAACACACATTTAGCTTTCAAACGATATAAAATAGTTTAAAATTTCCTCGCTAAGTCCCAAATAAGACAATGCCAAACCTAATGCTTAATAGAAAAATTTGTACACAAAAGTAAGATTTGAACTTTTTGGTTAACAATTTTAAAAATGTATATAAAATTTAAATAATTTGTATATTTATAAAAATTATACAACATTAGCTATCATATGATATAAAACATGTTATACTTTTAACTTACATTTAATAAATTGTTGATCATAATATAATGTTAATTTCAGAATTGTTAAAAAAATTCTATATTTGAAAAATATTATCTTAAAATTTTCTTAAATATAAAAAGTTTTAATAATGTTTATATTTATTAAAAATAGACACCATAGGCTATCCGATGATATACAAAATATTTTAATTTTAACTTAAATTTAGCGAAATATTGAGCGCAATATAATGTTAAACTGAAAATAGTTGAAAAAACTTATTACACAACTTTTTTGCTTACAGTTTTCTTCTAATTCGAAAGAATCAAATTATTTTTTTATTTTTAAAGAAAATGCACCTTAAGCTTTCATATGATATATATTATGGCTACTTTTTGTCTTCTTACTCTAAAAGAAAAGAACTAAACTGTGGGCTTAATGAAAAAACATTTTCGCAAAAGTTTGTTTTAATCGTTTTGACATAAAATTAGCTTAGACGTTAAAAGTTTAAATTATTTTCATATTTATTTATAAAATACACCATAAGCTATCCGATGATATATAATATGCTAAACTTTGAAATTACATTTAGCTAATTATTGAGCGAAATGTAATGTTTGACTTAAAATAGTTAAAAAAATTTACTTTTCGAACTTTTTTACTTGAAAATTTGTTTATATTTAGAAATAATCAAATTATTTTGATATATTTAAAAAAAAAGATATCTTTAGCTTTCTTATGATATATAATTGTCCAATTCACAATCGGTATTGTAAGGTTGTGCCGTAGTATGTCGTAATTTTTTCATTATAGATTTGTTTTTGTTTCAATAAATTTTATTTAAAAATTTTTGTATGACTTACAACGCTACAACGATACGACATCGATTGTGAATTGAACAATTATGTCCTGATTAATATTTAGCGTTCAGCGAATTTTGCTTAAAAATATTTCATTTATAAAGTAATGAACAGATTTTTCTATTTCATTCTTCTTATTTTTGCATTTGCTTAGATCGATGACATATATTTTAAGTTTTTTTTTTCAATTGCTTAAATTTGTTGCTTTTTATAAAAAACACACACATTTCAAAATATTTTTACATGAAAAAAAACGAACGAAATTTTAACAACAAACATTTGTTTTAATTTCCCCCCTCAAAACACACAAATTTCACTATACTTAATTTTATAAACCAAAAGATATTTCTATTTAAGACAGATATATAACATTTTCCTCTTCTGAAAAAAATCACATTTAATTTTGTTCATTTCTTTATTTTCAACAGGTTTTATGGTCAGATGCCTGCATGATTGTCTATAATATAACACAACGTAGCAGTTTTGAATATGCGAACAAATGTTTGGCCGAATTTAAATCACTACAGAATGCACCCACAGCATATTTGGTGGGGAATAAGGCCGATTTGGATCATTTGAGAGAGGTAAGTTAGCACAAGCAACTAATTTTAAATGTTTTTTTGTTTAAAAATAAAAATTTAAGGAATTTTGCTATTTTAAATTAGGGAACAAACATTAATTAACAACTTAACACCTTTATTGTGGGATATATATGTTTCTTCTTGTAAAGACATTAATCTCAAGTGTTTAAGAGTATAAACGAGGGAGGGGAGGAAGTGGTTGGTTTAAGGAATTTCGAATGTGTAGTCTCTACTTGTTATAAGTTCAGCGATAATTCTTTTCAGATTAATGTGTTACATTTAGGAATTAAACATAATTGCAGTTTAGATTTATTAGCTTCCAATAAATTTTAGATCTTTTTTTGTGGGGTTTTGGGGTTATGAAATTCCTAACAAATGGCTCTTGCATTCGAACTAATTTGGGTCAAAAAGTTTAAATCGATATATTTTCTTAACAGCCATTTTGTTTAAATATTTCTTTTATAAAATTCCTTTTTATTTAACTAATTAAATTAACATTTCTTTTCAATTTTTATTTTATATAAAATTCTTTTGTTATAGTAAATTTATCGGGTTTTATAAGTTTTCTTTTTAATTGAGACACAAGCTTTTAACACGTGTTTTGTCTATTTACAATAATCAATTGTTTATATTAACTAGATCTAATAAACAATATACAATATCTGTTATTTCTTAAAAATGTTTGTTTATGAGCAGATTTAGTTACATAATGTCTATTTTTTGAAAACAACTAAGATAATTTAGCAAAACTGTCACACTTTTTAAGCACACTAAACATGTGAAATGTGTTTTAACTTAAATTAGTTATTATATAATAACTTTAGTCTGGACTACAGTCAGAATTTTAGTCTGAGTTATAGTTTGAACTATAGCCTGAAATATAGTCTAAACTATAGTCCGAACTATATAGTCTGGGACATAGTGTCGCTAAGCCTTACTTTAGTTCCAGTTCAGTTCTAGTTCAGTTCTACTTCAGTTCTAGTTTTGTTCTAGTTATGTTCTAGTTTTGTTCTAGTTCAGTTCTAGTTCAGTTCTAGTTCAGTTCTAGTTCAGTTCAGTTCTAGTTCAGTTCTAGTTCAGTTCTAGTTCAGTTCTAGTTCAGTTCTAGTTCAGTT
>NC_060950.1:30811611-30822864 GCF_022045245.1 Lucilia cuprina | reverse complement strand
TAGTTCTGTTCTAGTTCTGTTCTAGTTCTGTTCTAGTTCTGTTCTAGTTCTGTTCTAGTTCTGTTCTAGTTCTGTTCTAGTTCTGTTCTAGTTCTTTTCTAGTTCTGAACAGAACTACTGTTCTAGTTCTGTTCTAGTTCTAATTCCGTTATGTTCTAGTTCTGTTATATATAGTATGAACATTAGTATCGCTTATAGTCAGGACTTTATCTATAATCTGCTATATTATCGTATATAGTTATGACTGTGATATGGTATTTTTTATTACTTTTTCTTGAATACTTTTCAATATATTTGTATTCCATAAAATATTTCTTTTCGCTATTTTAAAATTTAATTTCATCCAATAAATTGTTGTCTATAATCGAGATATTTTTAATCATGGCGACTTAAGTCTTTATGAGCCAATAAAAAACTGAAAAAAGAAATTTATTTAATAAAAAAAATTCTTTCTTTTTTTATAAATTTCCAATAGTGTGGGATTAATTTTTATACTTAAACGATTATTTATGATTTATTTCACAAAAATATTTTGTTTATTTTAAAGTTTATTAGCTTGACAATTTTTTTGTCGAAATTTATTTAGGTTTTTACTTTCTATCCGTTAACAAATCCTCTTATTTGAAATATTGTACATTTAGGTCATTGCAAAATTCAAGAATTTTTTAGTTTTGAAAAACAATAGTTAATGACATACTTTCAATATTTATTTGAAATTTCAAAAGTTAAATGTATTTAGTAGTAATTTCAATAATATCTTGTCAAATTTGAATAATTTACCTCGCATATTAAATTATTGATGTGTTTATTGAAGCATTTCGATCTTTTTTTTTTTCTTAAAGACAAATGACCGCCATATTGGCAGCCATTTGTCATTTTTTTCTATAGCAGTTTTAGAAAGCTACAAGTTCATTTAGATATTTGCAATAAATTTCTATGATAACGTATGAATATGTATTTTTCTCTCTTAACAATTGAATTTTTTTTAATTTTTTTAATTTAATTAAATAAAACATTTTGAAATTTCATTTATATTTAATTGTTCTAATTCATTTGTTTTTAGTTTTTTTTTTGGAATTTTATTTATTATTTTCATAATTTATTAGATAAATTAATGTAAAAAGCAACAACAAATTAATATCTCAATGTCTTACACATTTTAAAAGCTAAAAGTCATTTTCAATATCTCTTTTTTTCGTAAATAAAATGAAATATATTTTGCTATTTTGTTTTTAATTTTATTTATTTTTTTTATTTAAAATACCACGCGTCTTAAGTCTCAAGGAGGAAATAAGTGGCACCAGTTTATCCGCTCATATAAACTACTTTGCAGTTGACTAATGAAAAATTAAACAAAATTATTTAATAAATATTTTTTTATGAAAATAATTCGGGGTAAATGGCGCTGTTGTTTTCTTCTCAAAATAATTGGAGCGCAACCACAAGTTCAACGACATTTTTCAATATTTTTTTTCTTTAATTCGATAAATATTTTCATAATTTATAATCATTTCCCCAACCAGAGAGACAAGTCCCAGCCCCCTTAAGGGCTAAGAAAAATCCTTCAAAAAACCACTTAATGTTTTCTTTATAAACAAAATTATTTAACACACCTGAAACAGCTTATCTTTTAAGATGTCTAGAGGTAAAATATATATCTCAAGGTTGTTACAGTTTCTGTTTTAATTCCATTTATTTATTTGTTTTTTTTTCTTTTTAATTTTATAGCATTTTAATGTTTTTTTGCCTCTTTTTTAAGTAAAACAATAATTAATTGAAGGTTAATGTCTAATATTTAAGATTGCACAAGATTTTTTCCAACAATTTTAAACAATTTCTATCTAATATTTCAAAAATTAATCCCCTTATTTTACTTTAGTTTTAAGGTGGTCTGCTCTGTTTACTTTGGGGAATTTTTATACGATTTTCTTTTCTCTTGGCTTTAGTTATTAGGAAAGACCACTATTTTCTTGGAATAGTCATTAAAATGACTAATAATAAATTAAATAAACAAAATTTAAGAAGATTTTTTACATATTTATTTGATAAAAATCTTAATAAAATAAGTTTATTGAAAAATTTCGAGGGTAATTTTGAAAAAAATTTAAAATTTTAAAATAAGAGCGACAAACTTTCAACAATTTTCACTTCAGTTCTAGTTTAGTTCTTGTTAAGTTCTAGTTCAGTTCTTGTTAAGTTCTAGTTCAGTTCTAGTTCAGTTCTAGTTCAGTTCTAGTTCAGTTCTAGTTCAGTTCTAGTTCAGTTCTAGTTCAGTTCTAGTTCAGTTCTAGTTCAGTTCTAGTTCAGTTCTAGTTCAGTTCTAGTTCAGTTCTAGTTCAGTTCTAGTTCAGTTCTAGTTCAGTTCTAGTTCAGTTCTAGTTCAGTTCTAGTTCAGTTCTAGTTCAGTTCTAGTTCAGTTCTAGTTCAGTTCTAGTTTAGTTCTAATTTAGTTCTAGTTCAGTTCTAGTTTTGTTTTAGTCCTGTTCTAGTCCTGTTCTAGTTCTGTTCTAGTTCTGTTCTAGTTCTGTTCTAGTTCTGTTCTAGTTCTGTTCTAGTTCTGTTCTAGTTCTGTTCTAGTTCTGTTCTAGTTCTGTTCTAGTTCTGTTCTAGTTCTGTTCTAGTTCTGTTCTAGTTCTGTTCTAGTTCTGTTCTAGTTCTGTTCTAGTTCTGTTCTAGTTCTGTTCTAGTTCTGTTCTAGTTCTGTTCTAGTTCTGTGCTAGTTCTATTCTAATAAGATATCAGCTATGTATTTCAAATACAAAACTTTTACCCAACAGACTTCAAATTTAAAATGTTGATTTGTTTTTCATTTTTAATTCGAAAGTATGTTTAAAGATACATTTTTTATATAATTTAAACAACAATTTATTTTCAAAATATAAACAATTGCAATTTATTAGCTATTTTCATTGTCCTTTATTTTGTCTGTTGTTATTGTAAATATTTATCAATTATTTCCAGTTGTTTTTGAATTTGAATTTATTTTTAAAATGGCATTTGGTAAATATTTATTTACTAAAGATTTGTTGATGATTTATTTTTATAGGGGAATTTAGTTTAATTTAGAATTTTGTAATTGATTTAGTAAATAATAATAAAAAAATTGTAATTGATTAAATAAAATTTTAAATGAGTAATAAATTATTAATAAATAAATTTAATGTTTAAATTAAAGAAATAGAAAATCAACTAATTAAATAATATTTTCTTTACTGTTGTCATTTTAGGTCCAGGAAAAAGAAGGTGCTGCTTTAGCGGCTGCCCATTCGATTGGCTTCTGTGAAGTTTCTGTAGCCGAGTATACACCCACTTTATATAAAGCATTCGAGAAGCTTATAATCGATTCAAAGGCACGGCCACAAAAACAAAATCGTAAATTTTCCGTTAGTAAAATGTTGGGCACACTTATCGGCAATAATAGCTATAATCAAAAAACCATGGCCATTAATCAGGGCACCGTAGTGCCCTGTCACAAAGGAGAATTACACAAGTCAAGAGTTTTAAAAAGACGTCAGGGATTTACGGCCACCACCAGTCTGTGACCAGCAGCAGCCAATGAGGGCTGGTAAATTGAGAATATAAAATAACAACAACAACGTTAAAGCCAAAGAGTAATAAGACGCCTAAGTAAACACAGGAGATTTTTTTTTTGTTAGCGATGGTCATAATTGATTTTGCAATTGTGAATAAGCTAAATTAGCATTAATTTTTTTATATAAAAAAATAGAGTTTTAAGGAAAAAAAACAAATTAAAAGAAACTATTTTGTAGATTTTTTATATATTAACAAATGAGGAATTGAAAAGTTTTGAGAAGGAAATATTGAAGGATTTTAATGAAATTAAAGTAACAAGTACTTGGTACTGTTTTAATTAATTTAATAATTATTTTTGCTTAATTTTAAGTCAAACAAACTCTACTCTACTCATTTAAGATATTTTGTTTAAGTTAAACTTGTAAAGAAAAAGATAATGTTTTTGTTTTCTAAGTTTTTATTAGAAAATTGGAGAATATTTTTTTTTATTATTAAAAAAAAGTGAAAAAATAATTAATTTGTATTTAAATGGAATTTTGAATGAAAAAAAAACAGAAAACTGAAAACAGTAAACCGGCAAACTTAGACAATAGTTTAAAAGTATTTGTGTAAAATGTTAAAACTTAAACAAAATTAAATAGAAAAAAACACACATTCCTTCTAAATAAATGTTATAAATGTTAAATTTGAAATTGTTATTAAAAACCCTGCCCCCAAACCCTTATTAAAATTGTTAATTAAAAACCAATACCCCAATCTAACCACAAACACACTTACACAACCTTTAACAGTTCGAAATTTCATTTGAAAACAAATTGAAAATTTTTTACTTTTTTTCAATAACTGAAATTTTGTATTTTTTGTTCAAAATAAAATCAAAATTTTATTTTAAAAACAAAAAATACAAATGAAAAAGAACTGTGATATAAAAGGTTTTAATTTAAAAAAAACAAAAAAAAACTTTAAAAAAAAATTTAAAAAAAAAATTGTAAAATATATGTAAGTCTTAAAAGGTTTAAAAACTTATTAAGTTTTAAGGGATTTCATAAAAATTGCATCCACAAATTGTCACAAAATTATTTAAAAAAATTTCAAAAAATCCCTTAAAATTTAATTTATGTTTTCTCCTTTTCTCCCCAAAAAAAATACAACAAAGCAACTAATTTTTAACTACGACTAATCAAATCCCTGTAATATTTGTTTAGATCTATAAGAAATTGTAATAATTATTTCATTATAATTATTAATTTAATTTTTATTGTTCAATTTTAAATTTTTAATTCATTTATATTTTTATGTTTTATTTTTCTGTCAACACTTTTCTTTTTAAATTGTAAAAATATAAATGCTTAAAACTTACGAATTTGATTTTCAATTTAAGTATTTATTTTCAAACAAAAATACTTAAATTTCGATATATCAAATATTTTTAAAAACGATTTTTAAAACTATCCAAACCAAAACTTTTTTTAAAAAAAAAGTTTAATTGTTTTGAAACTTAAAGAAAATTTTGTAAAAACTTTGAAAAACAAAACAAATTCTTAGCAGCATTTATGTTTTAATTTTTTGTTTTATTATTTTTTTTTTAATTTCCTTATTTTTGTTCTAAATTTCTTTTAATTATTTTGTTAAATAGTTTCCCTAATGTATTAATTATTAAACAAACAAAATTGCAAATATTTAAAATATATAAAAAATAAAATATTGAATAAATTTCTTATGGAAATTTTATTTAAATAAATGTAAAAACTGTGGTTTTATTTAATCATAATAAAAAGTTTGCAAACGATTGCTATGAAATTTGTTCATTGAGTTAATGAAAGAATGTCATTCATATAATGAGTTTGAATATTTCCTTTTAAGTCACTCTTAAAAAGTTAAAATGATTGATTTTGATTAAAAGTTTAGACAGCAATGACATCTTCATATTAACTTTTCTCACTCCCCCTCTCTCTCTCTCTGGAATATACATTTGGATTTTTATCTCCCAAGGTGCAGTAAAACTTTGCTCTTTTCTCTACACATTTAATTTGGAACAAATTTTTCCAATATTGCTGATCGTATTACGCGATTTACACCAACAATGTAGATCTTTAAGGCGTCAACTGTTACTAGTTTATAAACACTAACCAGGGCATTCACGCGGTCCCGAAAAAGTCCGAGGGCTTTACGTTAGTATTTGTCTCTATTGTGCAGTCCCATTGCTTACTGTCCGGCATTCTTCAGTTCATACTTCAAGCATTTCTCTTCAACAATGCACACTTGCACTAATGGAATGCACTTTAATAATTTGACAACGGCATTTAGAGGCGTGGAACGAACCAAGATCTCCTTTAAAACCCCGAACGTATCATGACAAAGGAATATGTTCAGGATTAAATCGATAGAAACGTTTTGCTACAGCTGAAGACCTTGGCAAAACCTTTTAATGAGAATAGACTATAGGGGCGATATTACCACTCACTAGCGTCAAGTTACTGAATTTCAGTTATGGAATTCGAAGATTATGAACACTGACAGGGAATTGTATCGGTAACGTACAAATCCGACAAACAACTCTACAATGCGACACATTCATGATGAATAAAAAAATCTAACACATTGATGTGGATGAAGAGCATACTACCTAATTCACTCATAGAACGAGTCTTGCAAATTCTGTAGTACCAGATTATTTGGTTCTCTGTTCAGACCCCGAGTCAAAAGACCTCAAGAAATGACTTCTGTAGTTTATATACACTGCCCATAAGGCTGAATGTATTGGTATTGGTAGTTCAACAAGGTTAGGTTAGTTGGATAGGAGAAACACACTTAGGCCAATATCGGTCCTGTTGTACGCTTCTCTTCATAGAAATTTTTTATTGGTAAAAACAGAAACTCAGTTTCCTTGACGTAATTACTATGAAATTTTCCATCAGAGTTCATGAAGGATATTATATACGGAATAATATAATTCCCAAGATATTGTAATCTTATTTCGATAAAAGCCTGATGATAGCAAAAAAAATGCTTCAAAGTTTTACTATCCTCTTTGCATGCTTCTGAATCCGCAGACTTATTCATTTTGAGGACGCTTTTTGTCATTCCCTCGTTAGGTTTACTCAATAGAAATTTTGTGGTTTTATAAACTATTTCCGGACTTATGGATTTCTCTCACCCATAATTTAAATTTTCCCCCCGTTGTGTAAAATAGTCTTAAGTTCGTTAGGTTAACTACCTCCCGAACCCTTAATTGCCCGTTAAACTTATTACATTTGTTCTTTCAATGGCGACTATTCCCGAGGCGACTGGTACAATGAAGTAACTTTCGTGATTTCGGATTCAACCACAGCCAATATCACATTCTGTAGTCGGTACTGAACGAATCCTGCGAATACCAAAATACTGCAAGGAATGACTTCTCCAGTCATCAGAAAAATTTTTATAATGTCATATGAAAAAAGGACGGACTATACTGAATCACATAAGTGGACACAATAAACTGACTTTATGTAAGATACGCGACCATTCTAGCAATCAAAAAATGAACAGGGCCGATAATTATTCTGGTAATTTCCCGAGGATGTGCCAAAGTCAAAGCGAGTATGTATTGTGTTTTGGATCTGAATTTGATCGCCACCGGGTCACATCATAGGAAAATCCCAAAAAGCCTCTATAACTTAATAAGGGCAATATCAAAGTACTCAGATGGTGGTTTCAGATAAACATCGGCAAAGATATAACTAATCAATGCAGATAACCAACGCTATAACCAATTTATACAGATGTTGCAGCCTAGGCGTCCATAACTACGACATCTTTGGCGGTTCCATGCAATAGCAAACATAGTTCCCCTCTACTTGTACCGCTTTTAGTTTCTTCTGAATGTCATCGTATCTATATGCGAGGAGGCAAATGTCATCTGCATAATCAAAGTCTTCCAGACGCCTGTTTAAGCCCCAGGTTACGCCTCTGGCAGTGAATAGATCCCTTAACAAAACTCTATCTAATATCATGTTGAAAGGCAATTATTCCTGTATTTTACATCTACACTGCAGCCAATAGGCGATGGTCTTAAGTCTATTGTTGTATTATAGAAGAATTCTTGGTTCGCCTCTACATGTACCGCTCTTAGTTTCTCCCGAATGTTGGGAAGAAGCAGATGTTACCTGCATAATCAAGGTCTTTCAGACGCTCGTTTAAGTCCCAGGCTGTCTATACACATTTAAACGCCATTCTACAGATTGTTTAATGTCAATTCATGGACTTTTGCAGGATCTTTGCGGACGGAAACCAGCTTCTTCATTTCGTATAACTGAAATAAATGCATAAGCTTGGCGTCTGAGAAATTACTCACTTTTTTACATTGAATCAGATCTCCTTCCTTTTTTCCTATACTTATATATAAAATTATATATATAAAAGAGTAGCGTTACTGACTGACTGACTGATTCATCATCGCACAGCCCAAACGGGTGAACCTAGAATCATGAAATTTTGACAGTAGATGTGTTTTTGGTTATTTAGATCAACTAAGGAGGGGTTTTTTGGAAATTTGTACATTTACGGGTAAAAAGGAAAAAAAAACGTGTAAAACAGGTTTTCTTAATTATCTTACACAATATTAGTGATACAAGAAAAATTTTAAATGCAACTATATCTACTCTTAAAATGAGCAGATGGGTGTCTGGCACTTTTTTGAAATTCGTACTTTTAAGGTGATTTTGGTACCTTTTTTGGCCCTTTATAACTTTTGAACATAACTTTTAAATTAACATAATAAAATTTTTCTAAATACTTTGGATACATCTCCCAAAATTATGAAACACCTGTTTCGTACTTTTTTAAAATTCAATCCTTTTTGGGTGTAAAAGGGTGAAAACTGTATTTATGGTACTTTTTTTTAGCACATTAAGAAAACTTTTTCGGTTTATTGAATTATTCCTATTAAATTACGGTCTAACTCTGTAATAATATTATTGTAATAAAATTTTTGCTATTTCACTGGGAAAAAAGTACCAAAAAGGGGAAAAACGGGAAATTTTATTTAATTCAAACTCATTAAGCCAATTTTTATAAAATTTCAAAAAGTACTTTATTTACTAAAACAAAATAAGCTATTGGTATATTATTTTGTAATTTTGGATTATTTGGAATTTTTCTCGAATAAATGAATGTAGATTTGAATCGTTGGAGTTTTATCTGTAATATATTTAGATTTAAATACGGAACATATTGTAAACTTAATTATCGAAAAAGTATATTTCTAAGCGAAAATGGCGAACATTGTACTCTTTTTAATAGTACTTTCAACTTAGGTAAAATTTATTCCACTTTTGGTACTTTTTCTTTCTTCAAATGATACTCTATGTATGTTCTTTAATATGAACTCAAAACACATGATTATTAAATATACACGGTCCTCATTGAATACGATTCTTTAAGAGACAACTTTTTAGTACTTTTTATCTCATAAATTGTACTTTTTTAATTTTCTAAAATATTCAACCTAGGAACATTAATTTTAACATACATACATGGTCTTGACTGAAAAATATTCTCTAAGTGGGAACTAGTACCTTTTAATTTCTTTATAATGGTTAACCGGAACACACGGTCCTTATTAAATGAGAATTTATTGAGAGAGATTATTGTACTTTTTCGTTTTTCTGATGGCTCTTTTTGATATTTTTACGATATTGAACATAGATATTGAAAATAAAATTTAAAATGTAGGGACCTTAGTGAATGAGAATCTACTGAAAGGGACTTTTGGTACTTTTTCATTTATCAAATTATATTTTTTGAATTGTATATAATATTGAACACAGAAACATAAAATTTTTGATTAAAAGATAATCAATTAGTGGTATTTTATAGTACTTTTCTTCAAATATTACTTTCGAAATGTGGAAGGTAAATGAATGAAACTAAAAATACAAGCTTCTTACTAAATGCAATATTGTTCGTATAAAACTAAAATGTTAAAAAATTTTAATCAATTTTAATTTTCTATAAAAGTAAACAAAATTTTGTATTTATTTTATTTAAATTAGGGTTGCGAAGCACCCAGGGTATGCTAGTGTTTTATAAAGGAGTTTGATACTGATTTCTGATTCTTTAAATAATTCGGGATGGATATTGTCACTTTTTATAAACCAGACAAATTTAAATAATGAATTTATCAACATCTTGATTAAAGTAATATTATATAATCCAAAAAGACCATTAATACAATATTACTACATACCAATATCCTGCAGCATTTTTTTTCATAAAAAATTGCCTCCAGTAATTCTCTATAAATTTTGTAAATGTTTACGTTAATATTCACATGTACTAATGAATTGTCTAATCAACGATAAAAAGAAATTCAATTATCAAAAAAACGTGAAACATTGATGATTTATTATTTGAATATTTATGTATGTGGCATTTTACACAAGTCAACATTTGAAAATGTGACTCGATGTACTTACTCACTGCGAGACAACACATCACAGATAGCGTGGATTTTTGAATGCATTGTGCGGGTGCACTAACTGCAGAATGTAAACGTTTAAAATTAAAGATAAATAATAACAAAATTCCCACGCTTTTATCATTTAGTAAATGTCATTTGTTCACATTGATACCACCACTCGCGCAAAGTAATAGATGCCTTCAATAGTTTAATATTTTGCCAATAAATGAGCACAAAACAAATGTTTAAATTCATGTGAAATTTTTGTTAAAAAAAAAAAACAATATTTCAAAATGGTTTAACAATTAAAATTAAATATTTACAATCTTACACTTGTTTATACCCACAGACTGTTAAACGTGACATTTAACGATGAAAACCAAAACTATGACGATAATTAAACTTTAAGAACTTTTAAAATGAAATTAATAGCAGATTATAGTGAATTAATTATGAGAAGAATAAAATAAATAACTTAATGGGTTCATTTAAGAATAATTAAGTTTAAATTAATCAAATGTGAAATTAATATATTTATTTAAATACAGGTGAGGATCCAGCTCAAGCGTTTGGGGGGGGAGGGTAATTATATCTTTTACTTATATTAATTTCTTTCTTTTTGTCATTTTTATATTTTGTATGAAAAAAAATTTTGGGGGGTTAATTTCCCTTTACCCCCCCCCCTTGGATCCGCGCCTGTTTGTTTTGTTTGTATATAAAATTATAAAACTTTAGCAAAAATCTATAATTTATTGAAGATTATGTGTCAAACGATGTTTCAGTTTTTAAAAGCCAGGTTTAATATATTGTCACAAAGTGAATCATAATAAGTAATAGTCGGATTGTAATTCCTTAATAGTTTTAATCTCAAGACAAGATCGACACAATGTTATATAGTGAAGCGTATTGTAATAAAAACGATATGTAACAATCGAAATAACAAGTTTAAACCGAACTTGCATATTTTGCTCGAGGATTGTCATGCTGAAATTCAACATTCGCAAGTTTCCCCTGTGATCGCCTGAACCGATTTAAGAAGTTGATAATTGATGACATGTTTCTGGTCCATCGAACATTAAGGCAGGTTGTGTGGAATTTCATAAAATATTTCCTGCGTTAAGGTTGTTTGGGGAATTTAATGTTAAACGCAATTGTTATAAGATTAAACCCAGAAAGCCCTCCATGAGTTCCGTTTCGCATTCCGAACCAAATTTTTAAACTTATTAACGTTAGCCTTATAAAGGGACCAGTTACCTGATCTCTTAGCCTCGTTAAAA
>NC_060950.1:30807254-30811511 GCF_022045245.1 Lucilia cuprina | reverse complement strand
TAGCCTAGCCAGGAGGCTTTTCGCCCAATCGAGGGACGATTTCTCGTCCCTCCATAAAATCTCAATTTATCGGCTCGTTAATATCCGTTTGTCATGGTCATCTGGAGGCATGCACTTGAAGAAGCCTCAACATTTTCAAAAGCCATGAGATCTTTTACTCTTCTCAACACCGTTGAGAAAATCAATTACAACAACGGCGTTGTTTTCTATGCCTGTAGATTTAGATTTTAACTGACAAATGAGACACTGATCTTCACCTTAATTCCAAAATGCTGTTGATTATTGCATCCTGGATCAGTTCTGGAAACAGCCCGGTATCGAATTAAACATTTGATAAATCAATCAATGACTCAGTGCATCCTTGGATTTATCAAAGATGCTGTGAACATTCAATTTTTTTGCGTTGTATATAAACTTCGTCGTCTTTAATCTTCTTCTTTCCTTTCTTTCTCCCCTATCCCTCTTTTCACTATAGTAAGTCTTATTTATTCTTAGAAGTACTTTACAAAGGCCTAACCAGAGAACTACATAATCTTTCGGACTTTGTCTTGTCCTGATTATAGGAGAGGTACCTTCGGTTTAAACATAGTGGTTATATTTTAAATCCAAATTCGGGAAAATGAATGTCGGTTAAAAGACTGCTACAGTCAATAATTCTGGATACGTTTGAAGCTGTAGCAGAGACAACATATACCCCATAGAGAATTGACTGTGGAACTAAGAGCGTTCACTTTGTCGTCTCTAATCCCCTTCCTTTCTTTCTCCCCTATTCTTTCTTTTTACTATATTTAGTCTTATTTATTCTTACAAGTACGTTACAAAGGTCGAACCAGAGAATTATATAATCTGGTACTACGGGAACCGTTAGCCCTCGGGGCAATGTATCTTGTCCCGATTATTGGAGAGGTCCATTTGGTTTTAACATGTTTTAAATCCAAATTCGCGGAAAATTAATGTCGGTTAAAAGACTGATAATAATTTTGGCTATGTTCGGCGCTTTAGCAGAGATAACATATACCCCACAGAGAAGTGACTGTGTGACTAAGAGCGTTGGAAATGAGTTGGTGTTAAGTGTATATGATGAAGGGGTATACGGATCTTACCCGACCGAATACCTTGAATGAGTGCGCCGGTTGTTGTTCTCTATGAATGTGTCAAATGAAAGAAAAGTAGTCTGGGTTTAATGGTGATGGGTAAAATGTGTCCTATATAATATACCATTGGATATTTCTTCTTTATCCAGGATATTCATGGTTTACTCTGTTCATACTAGATTTAACACAATGTGTTATTTTTGGATTCGTGTTTCGTTTTAACGAATACGTCTCTAGGTGCTTTTGCGTGGTTGCAAACGAAAGCGATGTTTTGCATCTCGGAGATGCAAATCATGATCAAAAATTGCCACCAAAACTGCGTGTAAGATACATAAAAGAGCCGCCGGTTAGTTGTCAAAGAAGCTCACCGCGAAGGCGAAAAAGATCACCCTGAAATAAGGCCGACATGGCAGGATTTCTCTTCGATATTTTGTCGAAAATTGCAAAGTGTTGATCCCACATGAATGATCATGATCTAGTAAAACATTACAGCAAACACCAGTGGAATCTGTGATTAAACAGACATTTGGATTATATAAACAGATATGGGGACTACCATATATAAGAAAGATTTATTACTATTAGGGTTCTATAGTTTTTGCATTTAATTAAAAGTAGACTTTTTGCATTTTAAGCAAAGTCGTTTTTTTTGACTTTTTTCATTTTGTTAAAAGTCGACTTTTTGACCTTTAGTATTTTATAAATAAGCGACTTTTCGACTTTTTCCGACTTTTTTCATTTAGTTAAAAGTCGACCTTTGGACTTTTAGTATTTTATAAATAGTCGAATTTTCGACTTTTTCCGACTTTTCGATTTTTTCGATTGTTTGACTATTTTCGATTATTTTTTACTTTTTTTAAGTTTTTTTTTTTGACTATTTTAAAGTTTTGACTTTTTTTACACTTTTTAAAAATTTTCGACTGTTTTTTCGACCTTTGTCGACCTTTTTCGACTTTTTGACTTTTTACGTCTTTTCGACTTAACGACTTTTCGATTATTCGAAAGTCGATTTATAGAACCCTAATTACTATTTTCTAGATCACAGCATTAGCTTCATTAGATATCTTCGATAGCCAAAAGACAATAAGCGGTTTTCAGTCGATAAGGTTAATTATAAAGAAGTATTTTTGACTTTATAATATCACAAATTACAATAGGAGCATTATGTTAGTCTTATGGAACTGGAAACAGAGGACTACGTGCACAACTAAAAATTTCAACGAGCAGAAATTTTGAAATG
The DNA here is from genome assembly GCF_022045245.1 of Lucilia cuprina. Taxonomy (NCBI): domain Eukaryota; kingdom Metazoa; phylum Arthropoda; class Insecta; order Diptera; family Calliphoridae; genus Lucilia; species Lucilia cuprina. The sequence goes on along the minus strand of NC_060950.1, from coordinate 30,809,177 downwards.
CCAAACATTGCAATATTTCAAAAAAAAAATGCAAAAACAATCTTCACACATAACCAATCAAACAGCAATACTTTTTCACCCAACAAATAACAATTAAATAAGAAACGTGTTCAGATTATTGTTAAATTTAAAGAGAAAAATAAAATACATAAAACTCATTAACAAACAGAAATCCAATATTAATAATTAAAATGAATTAATACTAAATGCAAACTATAAAAGATGAAAAAATCAATATTTAATATAATAAATGGGGTAAAACAATAAATAAATGAATAAATAACTAACTGGTAATTAAGAATGTATTGGGTAAAAAACGATAATATCAATAAAAACGTGATTTAAAAAAACAACAACAATTTATTTACAATAAACAAGCAATAAATAACAAGCACAACAATAGCATTTATGTTAAATCATAAGGAAATGACGTATTTGCACTAATTTGTTTGCTACAGTCTATTTAAAAATAAAAAAACAAACTTTTTACACTTTCACTCTTTCACCGACATTCATATTCAAGTGGGTGTTACATTAAAGACCAACATTTGCATTTATGAATATTAATACAACATGTTATTTATCATCATTTATAACAAAAAAAGTTTAAAAAGCATAATATTATACACTTTTTCCATAGAGTAATCAAATAAGTCACTACCTACATGACGTATGAGTGATTTTTAACCAACTTTTTTATTTCGAAAAGAAACAAGTATACGCATTGAGGTGCGAAATTGCGCAATGTCTGCAAATTTAATAAAAACAAAAAATAACATTTTCTTACAAATCTTAAAATTGTTCAAAATATTTATTTCAAATCAAAAAAAAAGCTAATATTTTGACAACAACCCACTCCTTTAAGAGGATTTTTAGTACACTTTATATCTATTGAAGCAAATGCAAATCTTAAAAAAGAAAAAAATACATTTAAATACTTTTTTATGGTTGAATGATATAATCTTTAGGCTTTTGGACATTTTGCGTTGTGAATTTGTGAGCTTTTAAAGGTAATTTGTAAGAAAATTTTAAATTAACTATTACATGTTATGCGTGTTAACAGACTTGAATGTAATGAACTGTCAGACAATTAATTCTTATTGTGCAGGACAGGTCAATAGCTGTGAAATCAGGGTAATATTGTTTACTTACAACATTCAGGTTTTAAAAACAACAACAAAAAGGTTTGGAAAAATGTTTACAATTGTATATTTTTAGTACAAATCGATCTTTAAAAGTACAGTGGTGTAGCAATGGCTATTTTTTAGACATTTTTAAAGTTATTTTCTAATTAAAGCATCTATCTATCTATCAATCTATCTATCTATCTATCTATCTATCTATCTATCTATCTATCTATCTATCTATCTATCTATCTATCTATCTATCTATCTATCTATCTATCTATCTATCTATCTATCTATCTATCTATCTATCTATCTATCCATCTATCTAACTATCTATCTATCTATCTATCTATCTATCTATCTATCTATCTATCCATCTATCTATCCATCTATCTAACTATCTATCTATCTATCTGTCTGCTTGTCTATCTATCTATCTATCTATCTATCTATCTATCCATCTATCTATCTATCTATCTATCTATCTATCTATCTATCTATCTATCTATCTATCTAACTAACTATCTATCTATCTATCTATCTATCTATCTATCTATCTATCTATCTATCTATCTATCTATCTATCTATCTATCTAAGGAGTGAGATCGAAAAATTCTTAACATACATATATGTTTATAAAAAAGAAACCAATAAACTTACAGCTTTATTGTTTTTTTATTTGATTCTAATTATTATTACAATTTACAAAAAAAAATATTTTTATAGTTTTAATCACTAGTGATGAAATTTTGAACCCTTTTCGGAAACCCTTCCATTAACGTTTTTATAGCGCTT
>NC_060950.1:30803560-30807154 GCF_022045245.1 Lucilia cuprina | reverse complement strand
CCAAACTAACTAACTAACTTTTTAGAAAGCATGTTTAGTTAAAATATACTAACTAACTAACTAACTAACTAACTAACTAACTAACTAACTTACTAACTAACTAACTAACTTACTAACTAACTAACTAACTAACTAACTAACTATCTAACTAACTAACTAACTAACTAACTAACTAACTAACTAACTAACTAACTAACTAACTAACTAACTACCTAACTAACTAACTAACTAACTAACTAACTAACTAACTAACTAAATAAATAACTTTATTAACCTTGGAAGGAAAAAGTTCGGGCTTCCTTTGGGCAGCTTTAAGACCATCCAACCAACCAACCAACTAACTAACTAACTAACTAACTAACTAACTAACTAACTAACTAACTAACTTTCTAACTATCTAACTAACTATCTAACTAACTAACTAACTAACTAACTAACTAACTAACTAACTAACTAACTAACTAACTATCTAACTATCTAACTATCTAACTATCTTACTAACTAACTAACTAACTAACAAACTAACAAACTAACTAACTAACTTACTAACTAACTAACTAACTAACTAACTAACTAACTAACTAACTAACTAACTAACTAACTAACTAACTAACTAACTAACTAACTAACTAACTAACTAACTAACTAACTAACTAACTAACTAACTACCTAACTAACTAACTAACTAACTAACTAACTAACTAACTAACTAACTAACTAACTAACTAACTAACTAACTAACTAACTAACTAACTAACTAACTAACTAACTAACTAACTAACTAACTAACTACCTAACTAACTAACTAACTAACTAACTAACTAACTAACTAACTAACTAACTAACTAACTAACTAACTAACTACCTAACTAACTAACTAACTAACTAACTAACTAACTAACTAACTAAATAACTAACTAAGTTACTAGGGATTCCAAACTAACTAACTAACTTTTTAGAAAGCATGTTTAGTTAAAATATACTAACTAACTAACTAACTAACTAACTAACTAACTAACTAACTTACTAACTAACTAACTAATTAACTAACTAACTAACTAACTAACTAACTAACTAACTAACTAACTAACTATCTAACTAACTAACTAACTAACTAACTAACTAACTAACTAACTACCTAACTAACTAACTAACTAACTAACTAACTAACTAACTAACTAACTACCTAACTAACTAACTAAGTTACTAGGGATTCCAAACTAACTAACTTTTTAGAAAGCATGTTTAGTTAAAATATATTTATGTAATTCCGAGTTCCCGGTATCCGTTTGGAATCCCTAGTAAGTGTCCTTGTTTGGGGTTTTAAATATTTTTTAATTTTACACGAATTTATCCTCCTCTAGAAATTCTTAAATGTTCATAATCTTTTATGAAATTCAATTTATTATCCTTCCAAGATTATCGTTATGTTACAAAATTCGAAAATTTTTTTTACTCTTTATTTCAAAACTCAACCTCATATTAATTTTGTAATGTGATATTGTGATTCAAAACTTTTATAACTGTGCTACGTTCCCTTTCGTCCATTCAGATAAATGAATTGTTTTGATAAATAATAGATACATGCAAAAAAAGGACAAAAAAACAACAAAATAAAACGAGATAAATGAACTGTGTACAAAAATATTTGTTATTTATTGCATTTTTTTGCCATAGTTAATAACTTTGTTCATTTATCATTTAAATTTGTACTCGATAGTAAATGCTGAGTCTCTAAGCAAATATTCAAACATTTACAGAAAATAAGGTAGAAACATATTTCTACTAAGGATGTGTTGCATTACTGCAAAAGCACCACATCCTTATTTCATCATTTGTGTGTTGAGTGTAAAGATTTCTAGACATTTCCGTTTGTCATTAAGGAAACTATAAATGTGTCTGCACATCTACATAGTTTTTATATAAAGAATTACTCAGCTTGCAAACAAGATGTTTGTGTGTAATTATAGAGAATTATTTTAATGTTTTTGTTGTTTATCCTTTTAAGATTGTTGACATTGAACTATGTATGTACGTCAGTTTTTTTTTACATAATATGTAGAATTCATTTATAGTTTAAAAACGTGTTTGAATTATAATTTTGCGTGTATTATACACATGTCTATAATAATTTTGTCAGTCAAAGAATCTAAACCAAAAGGAATATTTGTAAACTTTTTTGTATGAGACACATGTTAATCGTGGTAATAATGTCAGAGTGACAAACAGACAGACGGATGGATACGCATACAGATGATCTATTGTTAAAGTCAACTTGACAAATTGTTGTGAGCCGATATTTCTATGCGTTACAAACATTAGAACAAACACCTTCTACAACTATTCTCACTATAGGGGTGAAGGTTATAAATAAACTACAAACGTCATTGTACTATTTATGATTTAAATTGAACATCTAAATATAATATTTATTAATTTTAAATCAATTAATTATAAATAGTAGGTATAATTATTTAAATGAAATATTACCACAAAAGTGTTTGATTTAAATATAACCTATTTTATGAAATTTGTTATAAAATTGATAAAGTGTGTTAAAACAAAACACACTTAACACTTTGGACTCTTAAAAAATTCTTTTGAAATTTTCATAACAGTTTAACATGCGTAGAAACTCTTTCAAGAAATTTCATGCTTCTATTAATTATTCTATGAATTTTAAGAGAAATTAAAGATTTTCTATATTTAACATTTTGAGAAAAGGGAATTTTATAAAAAAATGTACATGTTTCTTGTTGAGTTGTTCAAATGCTTAAGCGTTTAGGTTTTTTTTCTTAAATTAGTGGTTTTATTATTTCAAGGAAACAGCCTTTAACTGATTGTTATAGTTTTTTTAATATTAATTTAAAAACAAGTAAGAGTTATATATTTGGCTGGGCCGAATCTTATATACCCTTCACCATGGTATGTGAAACTCTTTATTCAAATCACTTACTTAGGGTTGAACATACTTTATTTCATGTTTCAATGTTCATTACTATAGACAACTCAAAAAGTACCTTTCGAAAAAGTACCAAAAAGTTCCCTTTTATGGATTCTCACCTAATTCAGACACTACATACTTAATTTCATATTTTTAGGTTCAATATTATAGAAAATTCAAAAAGTACCTTTTGAAAAACGAAAAAGTACCAACAAGATCCATTTTATGGCTTCTAACTGAAGACAGGCTCCACATACTAAATTTCAAGTTTCTAGTCAATAACAACACACTAGTGCTGCTCTCGCTCATCTACTCTTACTCTTCCCGAAAGCATGTCTAACAGAATTATTGAAGATCTCGCCGATATCTGGGGTCCTCTAAAAACTGATTTCAACATACAGACAGACAGACAGACGGACGGACAGACAGATTGACGGACATGGCTTAATCGACTCCGCTATTTATAAGGATCCAGAATATATGTACTTTATAGGGTCGGAAAATTATATTATAGAAATTACATTATAGATACTTTTAGTAGGAATAGATAGATAGATAGATAGATAGATAGATAGATAGATAGATAGATAGATAGATAGTTAGATAGATAGATAGATAGATAGATAGATAGATAGATAGATAGATAGATA
>NC_060950.1:30750059-30803460 GCF_022045245.1 Lucilia cuprina | reverse complement strand
AGTTAGTTAGTTAGTTAGTTAGTTAGTTAGTTAGATAGTTAGTTAGATAGTTAGAAAGTTAGTTAGTTAGTTAGTTAGTTAGTTAGTTAGTTAGTTAGTTAGTTAGTTAGTTAGTTAGTTAGTTAGTTAGTTAGTTGGTTGGTTGGATGGTCTTAAAGCTGCCCAAAGGAAGCCCGAACTTTTTCCTTCCAAGGTTAATAAAGTTATTTATGCAAAATTTGAAAAAACGACTTCTATTAATTCTTTTTGTATTTAATTCAAATGGGAGGTGCTAAGTCCCCCACTAAAAGTCTGCCTGTTATACTATAAATGTCAAAGTTCTTCATGTAAAATTTTAAGATTCAAGCTCTAATGGTTTTTCAGATATGCGAATTTTTCTAGTTAATTCATATGGGGGCTTGTTTTCCGCCTGTTTTCCTCCAAAATGTTCAGACGAATATTATAGTAATTTATGCAAAATTTTAAAAATCTAGTTCTATTAGTTTCCCAAATAAACGAAATTTTGTATTTAATTCATATGGGAGGTATTTAATTAATATGGGGGTGCCGCTCCCCTTATGGGTAGTTGCCCAATTTATTACACAAATTGTTTAAATGGCTGTTAAAGTTATTTTTGAAAAATTTTACGATTCTTACTTTAACAGTTTCCAAGATAAACGAATAATTGCATTTAATATATATGGGAATTTCCAGGCCCTCTAATGCAAGTCCTCCTACATTTTATCCTAAATAATCATATTTACACTAAAGTGGCTCTGATAAAATTCAGGTACTTACTTACTGTTTATCTCAAATATACGAATTAATATTTTCTACTCGCCCACTTGAAATTTCAACATGAAAAGTAGTATATTACCTACTCCTGACACACAGGAATACGTTGTGAAATTTTCAAGAAATCGGTTCAGCCGTTTAGTAGTCTTTAACGTTCAAACATACAAACACATTAATTTTTATACATATAGATAAATCTCTGTACTTTTGAAACATCCTTTCTAAAGCGTCAAATATGTGAATATTTTCACAATTTTTGAATGTATGAATGAAATTGTATAACAAAATATAGACACGTGTCTTTTTCAGTTTGTTATGTATATTTTGTCCAGAATTTGATACAAACGATGGTTAACTGAAAAGTACTTATACATTTTTTTACCTTTTTAACATCTGATAAAGAATATTGGTCCTAAAAGTATACCGATCGACTCTGAGCCGTCCAAAATTGACTTGTAACCATTATTACAACAAATTTTGTGTAGTTGATAAATTTAAAAATTAATGAAAGGCTAAGAATATTCATGCAACTATCGGAAGAGAATCCTAAGAAAAAAACTTTTTTTTTTTCAATTTGTTATTTAAGTGATGGAGCTTCTTTCGAATCGGAATGGAAAACATTTTGAATACAGAGTAAGGGTGATTATAATAAAATAAACTGTAAGGTTTAATCTCGCATATAAATAGATATTTGTTGAAACACGGTATTGAAAGTGCTCTGTGTCCTTGATTTACTGTTCACAATACTTGCCATAATGCATTTGTTTATTGATGTTAAATGTGTGCTCCTACATGTACTCCAGCATATGAATGTGAACGTGTGAGTTGATAAATGAAGATCATGTACGATTAGAAGAATTTTATAGTTATTTTTTTTAACTATTTTTTATTATTTCAAACATGTTTAAATACATATGTGATTTTTAAACTTAATCTTTAAGCTTCTTAAGTATTGCATACATATGGAAGAAAAAGAAATCCAGATTATTAAAAAAAAAATTATTTTTCTTAATAATACCCTACACCTTCGTGAGAAGGGTATATATAAGTTTGTCATTCCATTTGTAATTTCTATAATATAATTTTCCGATCCTATAAAGTATATATATTCTGGATCCTTATATATAGCGGAGTCGATTAAGCCATGTCCGTCTGTCTGTCTGTTGAAATCAGTTTTTAGAGGACCCCAGATATCGGCGAGATCCGAATCTTCAATAATTCTGTTAGACATGCTTTCGAAAAGATTGCTATTTAAAATCAGCAAAATCGGTCGGTAAATAACGGAGATATGAGCAAAAATCCGAGACAACCTCTGAAAATTTCATCAAAAAATGTCATATTTTTTTCATGCTTTGTTAAAAAAGCAACAACAACACTGTATATTAGAAAAAGATGTACACGTGTGTGTAGATATATTTGGTTTTATTCAGCTGTGTATTTTTTGTATGTTTGGTTATGTTGGCGTCTTTGCGTTGTTAATTTTGTTTTTGTTTTTCTGTGTTTTTCGTTATGTATGTTTAGATGTCTGTTGGTTTAGATGCCTTGTGTATTTTGTTTTTATTTCGTTTAGCGTTGTTGTTGTTCTTTTTGTTTAGCTTTTGATGTAATAATAATGTAGTCGGGAAAAAATTTAAAATTTATAAAAGATGTTTAAAATACACTATGGTGAAGGGTATATAAGATTCGGCACAGTCGAATATAGCACTCTAACTTGATTTATATAATTTTGAAAACGTGTATACATTTCATTCAACTTGTATTTTTGTTGCATAATACTAAGAAAAAATACATGTAAATAAGTGATTATATTAAATTGTTTCTTTTGTTTTTATGACCATGATTGAGGACATTAAACTGACAACATACAAAACCTTGCAATTCAGAATTTTTATATTTATTCCTTAAGGGATGAAACGAGCTTTCTTTAAAGATGATGGTAGGATTTATTGCTGTGATTTAATGTAAAATACATGGTATCTACTTATAAGAATAGATACAAAACGAAAATAATCTAAATTCAAATTCTATAATTGCAACAGATCTAAGTTGGCTTCGTTTCTTCGTTCTAGAAAACTTTATATCTCATAATTATACTAATTTTTCTCCAGAGATATGTGATATGTGTATTATGTATCATATAAACAGATGAATAAGACTATATCCGAACGTCTGAACTTTCAACATTCATAACAAGAATTACCCCAATGCTAAAGTCAAACGAAGGAGAATGTCACTTCGTTGCAACTAAAGTAAAGTATGAACAGAAAGAATGGGTAATATTTATACCCAAACTAGGGAAACCTAGCTGTGCGACACCTAAGTCCTATCAACCGATAAGTCTTGCATCCTACCTACTTAAAATCTTGAAACGGATAGTTAATAATATGGTTTTAAAAGTAATATACCAGACAAATACCTAAAATTTAAGCAGCATGGTTATGTAAAGGGACGATCGGTGGAACCGCTTTAAACTATGTTGTCCACTACACAGGTACATCCTTTGATGGCAAATTGTATACACTGACGGTATGCATTGACATCGAAGGTACCTTCAATAACGTGTACACTGATACTCTTATCCAATCCCTCATGGTGCTCATATTAAGGAACAGATGGATAAGCTGCGAGATGTACGATATAACTATCAGAAAAAAGTTATTTCGCGGTATACCACAGGGTGACATTTTGTGACCTTTACTCTGGGTTACTATGATTAATTTCCCCCTAAGGACCCTAACCGAGAAAGGACTTAGACATGTCTGCTATGCAGACGATGTCGTAATACTTTTAAGGAGAAAGTATCTAAATTACTTGTGTAGAAAAGCTGAGGATGTTCTGAATATGCTCTTGAGCTGGAATCAACCGAGAGGCATAAATGTTAGGAAGCAATTAACAATTAAAGTAAAGAACGTTTCCACAAAGATCCTTAAGAACTATATAGAAGGTAGAAAAGTCTTTATGTCTGGATATATTTCTTTAGATTTAGATTTGCTGTATGTAACCATTGTAATCTGCTGGATTTTATCAGTAGGATAAGCCAGATTTTTTTATCAAGAATTCTGATCTCTTCTAAAATTTCAAGATCAGTCTTTTTCCTGATTTAACAGTTATTTTACTGAAGGAAAACACCGTGATATCCTACCATTAAAGGTAGGAAATCATTGCAATGAACATTAACCAAAGCGGTTCTGTTTGAAAATTACAACAAAAATTCCGGTTCAAGTGACGAAAGTCTCATGAAAGAAGTTTTCCAATTGGTAGACAAAAGCAGGTATTCTGATCTCCCTAAACGTGTTTGTTTTGTTATCCAAAAACCATATAGGATTATTGAAAAGTGCTTTTGTTGTTGCTGGGGATGAAACAAGATGTAGAAACAAAGCAAGTGTATGGGAAACATCCAGCTGGTACTTCAAGTGGTTCCAGTGGTCATATACATATTTTAATTAGATATTAACTAATTTAGACTGAGAACTTATTGAATAATCTAATCTATTTAACCACTGTCTTATAGGGTTGTAGAGAATGTTCTTAGGAGTAATATCTATCATAGTTGGAAGAGTTGTCTTCCTTTTTGATGTGGACAACTGTGACGTTATAATCAGAGACACAAAATTGAAATAATGACATATCGTATATATCCAAAGGTGAGATATGAACAGTATACTGGGAATAAGTCTGAATGACATAATTTCTAGCAATGAATGTTGATGGTCTTTAATGATCTAGTGAATCCTTAAGGGAAACCAGTATTATGCAGAAGTTGTTGCTTTTGTTCTTAAATGAAAATTGGTTGCAACGATTTTAGGGATCGTACATATTCCCAAATGTATAATGGGCCTAACTGTCTCCGTTCTCTCTTGATATACACTATATTCCTTTAATATAACAGGGGGATTGTCGAAAATCCTCTCAAAGAGAAATCAGAATCATAAGTGATATTGATAGTACTGGACGACCGAAGGAAGGAGACCATGAAGGGCAGCAACAACATATGCCCGTCATACACAAAAGATAAGTAATTGTTTCCTTCTAATCCTCGTAGAAGCTTCTATAAAAGGCGTTGTACAAAGGACCACACATGGTTTCCAAATTTTATAAAGGAACACTCAGATGCATTCTGCCGAGACCTACTAGAAAGGATGTTCTATGAGAATCCATGCTTCTCCTTAAAGAGAAAACAGAGTCAATCAAACCATGTGTGCGCCTTTAAGCGAATGTGATAGGAATGACCGAACGAAGGAAGGATACGACGAAGAACATTATAAGAAAATGATCAATGAAATTATAAGACAAAATAAACCATATTATGCCTGTCGTACACGACTTCCTGTAGAAGTCGTTATATGTAAGACCCATACGTCTTACATAGTTTCCAAACTTGCAATGACCAGTAATAACTAATAAAAGAGCACACATATGCACTCGGCTGAGACTTACAATATGGGATGTTCTATGAGAATCTATTCGTTTCCTTAAAGGGAAAACTGAGTCAATCAAACCATGTGTACCCCATTAAGTGAAAGCCGAACGAAGTACAAGACGACGATGAACAACATAAGGAAACGATGAAGAATATAAGAAAAATTAACTATAACATGCCTGTCATACACAGAAGATGAGTCTTTGTTTCCTCCTCATTTTTGCAGCTTCTACAGAAATCTCTATTTAGGGATCTTTTTCATTCACTGGGTAGACTAGAGGCGATCTACCATGCGCCCCTAAATTCTTCAATGAAAAACCCAGGTAGCAATTTTAGTACATGGCTGGTCCGGTCCATGTACAAGCCTTTGTTGAAGTATTCGAGATATCTCATCTCTTGCCATAGCAGCCCCGTTGAGGAATGACAGGCAGCATAGGATCAAATCCTAATGCGAACCCCGACAAGGAAAAATCAATCACTGGTCTAAAATCAATAGATCAGGTGAAATCAATCTTCCGGCAAACCGGAAGGTGACCACCCTTATGATGTCATGAAACATCGCATTATTCAAAATGCAATCCCCATCATCTAATGACCCATTCCAGTAGATTCCTTAACCTCTTTAAGCCCGCGCAACCACACTACTGAGATGGCTCTTTGGCAACAACACCTAGAGACATATTTGGTAGTCCGAAATACCCGAAATGGATCAGGATCCCTCCCTTATGAACCGATCAATGTAACAAAGGAAATAGGAATTTCCAAAGGCAATTGATTCCAATAATTGCCCCGACAAATAGTCGCGTAGCATGTATTACAATATCTTGTTGAGATGGCAACAGCAACGAAGAACTTCCCCGAAGCGTAAAAAAGGCATACTAAATAATGATTAATCTCCAATATCTGGAGACTTTCTCGATCATTCACCAATTTTCGCATCAGTTCCATTCCTATGATCATAAAGATCGCTCCACGGGATGACAGGCAACCATTGAATACTGACCTTACAATTAAACCGTACGTCTTGCATGACTTCCAAACTTGCAATGATGGCATAATTACCCATCCCTGTGTAACTGTCCGACCCTAGAAATGATTCGATTCGTTAGGGTTTTACTGATAGAGATAATCTTCATTCTTTGGTTAAACCGGGTTTTATAAATGTTTCGCATTTTTCAGTTATCAGTAAAGTTACTTAGGGTGAGTTTTTCTGATAAAGATAATCTTCATTCTTTGGAGAAACCTGGATTAATATATGTTTCGTATTTTTCAGTTATCAGTAAAGTTACTTATTATCTTAGTTTAACTGAGTGTAATTGGCCAATTAAACTCAAGTTATATGTGAGAAAACACATTAACAAAAAAAAATAAAACAATGATTTCGGAAGAACAAAAACTTAATATTTTAAGTAAATTGTAATTTTCTGATTTGTTTTGTTTTATTTATTATTGTTTTAAATGTTTATTTAACATTTTTCCAAAAATTTTCCATTTACAAAAGTATTGTTTGCAAAAAACAGCTGTTCATTGTTTATGTTTTGAGTGAAAAGTTGGCAATACTAACAAAGTTAACTGAGCTTAAATCTAAAACTGAAAAACACAATTATCGGTTAAAGTCCGCCTAAATTTGTTCCGAGTTTAATCTAACAGCAAGTTAAGCCTAGTTTAACTAAGTAGTAAGAAACTCGCCCTAAGTAGAATATCTTTTTAATTCTCCTTTCTCCTCCTTTTCTTTCTTTAAAGACATTACAAAGTGACCCATGTACATTTCCATGCCAATTGGATCTTCGCTCCGGGACGACCCGATTCTCAATCGGCCGAAGATTGTAAACTTAGCAAACGCCTGTATCCGTTTTTTCCCAGGAAAGAACTCCAGTTACAGCCAACATGTACAACAACAACCCCCGTTAAAGCTTAACTTCTGACAGTAAGCAGTTTGTGCAAACATGTTGAAGATGTCGAGTAGGAATCTTTTAAAACATTCTCTTGTCATTGCTAAGACAATAAAAATCTGTTTGCCAATTTTTTTAACAGGAAATTAAAAATATATTTTGACGTTAAATAATAAATTTTCTAAAAATTCACTAAAATTATAGTGTAAAAATGATTAATCATTTTTGTTCCTCCAAAAACCATACAAAAGGTTAATAAACTTTTGGAAATTTTTGAAACAATTAAAATTAAACATAAATTTCCAACAATGCATTAAGTCATTTGAAAATAAATTTTATTATATTATTATTAAATACACAAATACATTTTTGGGAAGAAACGTAAAATACTTTACCTAAACAAAGTTTGGCACACGTTTTGCTTAGCGGTCATAATAGTAATAAAAAAAATATCGAACAAGAAATTCAAAATAAAATTTATACAAAAATACCACTTATGGAGCTAATAAACGACAACACATGCCGATAATAATTATTTCAAAATAATAATAACAAAAATAAATCAACAAAAAGAAAATGAAATAAATACATACATATGTATTTTGCTTAAATCAATTTTAAACAGCTAAAAAACACAATATTCTAATTACCATCATAAAACGAGATAAATTGACATTAAAGTTAATTTGAAAATAATTTTGGAATTTCCCTTACAAAAAAAAAGTGGGACGAACAACGAAGGAGTTTTTATAAATAGCCAAAGAAAAGCGAAAAAAAACCTTCACTTATAAGAAACGTGAATAGTTATAAGGCACGTGGATTTGTCCCAAAAAGGATTTCAACAAAAGTGTTTATTTAAAAACAAATTTAAAATTTAAATTAAAATGTATTTATTTAAAAAATATAAAGAAGTTATATTACATAAAGATTCTTAGATAATTAAAAATTATAAACCCAATATCATTAAAAAAAATTTTATTAAAATTACATTAAAAGAAACAATCAGACTCACAACTTATAATGTATTATTCAAAACAAAAACTACAACATATAGTGATACATCACCGATTGTTAATTATTTAAATTCAAACACAGGCCAGACACAGGTTTAATCCAGAGACCAAAGTATACTTTTCTAAAGAAAAGACTCCCGCTAAATTTGGCCTTTTGTTCAGACGCAATAATAACGCCATGACATGTCTATCTAGCAAATCTTTTATGACATCTGAAAGCCAGATTTAAATTGAGCACTGCTTAATCTTTTCGAAATGTCTAAAATGATCTCAGGGTTTCATTTTGTTTATATTTTGTCGACCTGTATTATTTTACTACTACATAAAAATAAGAAAAACTAATTACAATAAAATTTGTGTCTGAGTTCAAAAAGGTTTGTTCGATTTTTTTTTTCTTAAGTTCTAATTTCTATAATTTTAAAACATTTTTAATATAATTAAAAACATCTTTATTGATTAGAATACCCATATGATCGACACCACTTAAAGCTAAGGTTGATATATTCGAAGTTTGATAACCAGCCCAGTGATGACAAGCTTGCAGGGAACGTCTATTAACGGTACCATCTCCAATACCCATTATTAATTTGGGTGTATCATCACTTACGTCATCTTTTTTGTAGCGTAATCTTATAGGAAAAATAAAATTAATTTAAATTAATAAATATAGTTGTAGATAAAGAGTTTTCTTCAGAAAACTTTTCGACAAACTGTTCGAAGAAAAAGTTTTCTTTAACATTCTTTTCGAATGATGAGTTTTCTTTTAGAAAATTGTTTAAAGAATGAGTTTTGTAGATAAATTTTCCATAAGAAACCGTTTTTACGAAATAGTATTCTTTAGAAAACCGATGGAATAAAGAGCTTTCTTTCGAAGATAAAGATACCTTTATAAAACTCTTCGAAGTTAAAGTTTCGATGAGAGTATTTTTTTAGAAAACTTTTCAATAAAAGAGTTACTTTTAGAAAACTGTTCGAATAAAGAATTTTCTTTAGAAAACTGTTCAAAGCTAAAGTTTTTTAGATAACTATTCGAAAATAAATTTTTCTTTATAAAACTTTTTGAAGATAAAGTTTTCTTTAGAAAACTGTTCAAAAATAAAGTTTAGATGAGAAAATGTTCTTTAAAAAACTGTTCGATAAAAGAGAGAAAGTATTTTCTTTAAAAAACTGTTCAATGAAAGATTTTTCTTTAGAAAACTGTTCGAAGAAACATTATTCTTTAGAAAACAGTTTGAAGACAAAACTGTTTAAAAATAAAATTTAGATGAGAAAATTTTCTTTAGAAAACCGTTCGATAAAAGAGAGAAAGTATAAGAAGATAAAAGAGAGAAAGTATTTTCTTTGGAAAACTGTTCGAAGAAAGATTATTCTTTAGAAAACTGTTCTAAGAAAGAAAGTAATTTCTTTAGAAAGCTGTTTAAATAATGAATGTTCCTTAGAAAACAGTTCGAAGAGTTTTTATTCCCAGAAAGATTTTTCCGTAGAAAGAGTTTTCTTTAGAAAACTAATCAAACAAAACATCTTCATCAGAACATTGTTGGATGAAAGTGTTTTCTTTAAGAAACTTGAGTCTTAGTTCAAAGAAAGAGTTTTTTACAATACTCATCGAAAAAAGGATCTTCTTTAGAAAACTGATTTGGAAACGTTTTCGAAGAGTTTTTATTACAAATCTATTCCCAGAAAGTTATTTTCTTAGAAAGAGTTTTTTTTTTAGAAAACTATTCAAACAAAACATCTTTATTAGAACACTGTTGGATGAAATTCTTTTCTTTAAGAAACTGGATTCTTAGTTCAAAGAAAGAGTTTTTTACAACACTCTTCGAAAAAAGAATCTTCTTTAGAAAACTGATTTGAAAAAGATTTTTTTTATAAAACTAATAGAATTTATTAAATAAAAATGTATGAAGCAAATATTTTCCTCATAAAATTGTATGAAAATAATGTTTTCTTTTGCTAGAATTATTCGAGCAAAAAGTTTTCTTCAATTAAAGAAAAACTGTTCGAAGGTATATTATTCTTTAGAAAAGGATTATTCTTTAGAAAACTGTTTGAAGAAAGTGTTCGTTAAAAACTTTTCGTAAAAGAGCTTTCTTTAGAAAATTGTTTGAAGAATTAGTTTTCTTTAGAAATCCGCTGGAAAAAGTGTTTTCTATATAGAGCTGCTCGAAGAATGAAAAGGAAAAGTTTTCTCTAGAAAAAAAGAGAGTTTTTAAGAAAACGGATTGAAGAAAGAGTTTTATTTATGGAACTGTCCGAAGCTGACGTTTTCATTAGAAAATCGTTTAAAAAGTGTTCTAAGGATGAATTTTCTAAAGAGAGAACTGTTCAAAAAAATTCTTAAGAAAACAGTTCAATGAAAAATTTTTCTTTTAAGAACTGTTTGAAGGCAGAATTTTCCTTAGAAAACTGTTCACAGAAAAAGTTTTCTCTCGAAAACTGTTCAAAGGAATAGTTTTCTTTAGAAACTTTTTCAAATAAAAAGTTTTGCATAACTGTTCGAATCTGAAGTTGTTTTTAGTAAACTGTACGAGGAAGCACTTGTTTTCCTCAATAAACTATTCGAAAAGAAAGTTTTCTTTTGCAAAAACTTTTCGAGCAAAAAGCATTCTTCAACTAAAGTACAACAGTACAACCACTCTTACCTCTCTACCGTATCCAAACCATCACCATAAAGACAATGCAGCTCAACACCTGGAGGACTAAAGTTGATAGTATATGGCAAGGTATCTTTACGCATTTCCCATGCTGTCGGATAACCAATATCATTGAAAAAATCCTGCATTTGAGCCATAGTATAAACACGTGATGGTGTCTCTACTAAAACTTCAGAACTTTTCCAAAATAGAGGCGACGGCAAAAGCCAGGCCGATGAGGGATTTGTAATTTGTTCAGCTTTTAAAATTTTACCACTAAGGAAAAACGAATCAAGATCATCACCCATGGCAAAGACTTTTAAAGCTTTTATACTACCAGCCCAAGCACCGGCCAAACTTATTTGTCTTGCCACATATTTATCTTTCCATTCAATGGTTTGTTGTCTTAGAAATACCAATGTCATGGGACTACCCATGCTGTGTGTTATAAATGTTACAGGTGTTTGATAATTAGCCTCGTAGGTATCTTCAACTAGCTTCTTTAAATCAATAAAGAATTGTTTATGTTCATCTGTGTTCAAAGGCAAAGAAATCTTTAATATTAATTCGATATACCAGTTAACTTAATAAACTTACTTGGTGCTTTGCGAAAATCATAAGGAGCTCCATGAAGATTTTTTCTTCTTTCATAGCCCATATCTACCAACATATTGGCAATATCCTTAAAATAAGCACCAGCCTTATTATGTGTAGGATCTATCCATTCTACTACCTCTGGATCACCCCATCCGGGTATACGTATCTCAACACCAGGTGTATTATGTGTTGTACGTGTTATATTGTCATAATACAATTTAACATTATCAACCCAACAATACACAGCTGGTATGACTATTAGTTCCAAATTAAGCCATAGATTAAACCAATCCGATTTACTGGCACACCATATAGGAGATGAAGATTTATTTAGTTTAGCATCTACTTGACTTCCACCATCACCGGGAACTTGAGGGAAATATTTTGCGGTTAATTTTTTTTATATTTTTATTATATTATTGACGTTATTCGATTAATTTGTTGTTAAATGGTTAGTTTTACTTTACATGCTTAATGGTTTTCATTATAATTTATTAGTTTTTTATGATGATAACACATTTATGGAAAACACAAACATTCATATATTACTGTGCACTTTTTAAAAACGGAAAAATAAACTTAAACTTAAAAACGCAATTTTAAAAATAAAAACTTAAAAAATGATAACAAACTGTTTAAAAGAAAGAGTTTTCTTTAGAAAAGTGTTCAAGGTAAGACTATTCTTAAGAAAATTAAAAATAAATATTTCGCAATAAGAAAACGAAAGCTCGATGGAAGAATTTTCTATAGAAAGTGATTCAAATACCTAAATATTTAAAAAAAACTATATAGAATACAGCAGAAAGACAAATTTTCTATAAAACCTGTTTTCGAAACAAAGTTTTTATACTGAAAATATTTCAAATGCGAAGAATTTTACTGTTAAAGAGATAGATTTTTAGACAAATTTTGTTAAAAGTGAGTTTTTGAACAAATTTTAACAAAAATATAATTTTTGCGCTTGAAACAATTCGAACATATAGTTTTGTATAGGAAACTGTTTGAAGACAGAATTTTCTATAGGAAACATATAGTTTTATATAGGAAACTGTTTGAAAACAGAATTTTCTGTAGGAAACAGTTTAAAGACAGAGTTTTCTTTAAACAATTCAATAAGAAAGAATTAAGTTTAGAAAACTTTTCGAAGAAAGGGTTTTCCTCCAAAAAAGATGTTTGAGGAAAGAAAATTATTCACAGAAAAGTGTTTTATTTACAAAACTTTTCGATAACAAAATTTTCCAAGGTTTCTTTAGAAAACTCCTTTAAAGTGTTGTCTGCTTGAATAAATTTTTTTGTAGAAAACTTTTCAAAGAAAAATTGTTTTTGGAAATCTGTTGGAAAAGAGAGGTTTTTAAAATTTTCTTTTTGAAACTAGTAAAAGTATGAGTTTTCTTTAGAAAAATGTTCGAATAGAAAATTTTTAGAAGACCATTTTATTTTGAAAACTTTTAGTTAGAAGAACTTCCTTAAAATCTTTCAAAGTCTAAGATTTGTTAAAAAAATTCGAAGAAAAATGTTCGAAGACTAAGTTTTCCTTGCAAAACTGTTTGAAGATAGGATTTCCTTTAAAAAAATTTTCAAAGAATTTTCTTTAGAAAAATGTTCGAAGAAAGAGTTTCCATAAAAAAAAACTTTTTTTCAAGAAAGAATTTTTTTCTAGAGAACTGTTCGAAAAAAGAGTTTTCTTAAGAAAACTTTTTTAAGAAAAATGTGATTTTGGAAATCTGTTCGAAAAGAGAATTTTCTTTAAATAATTAAAAGAGTTTTTTTTAGAAAAATTTTCAAAAAGAAAGCTTCATAACAAAATTTCTATAAAAAATTGTTCGAATACTATGTAATATAGTATATAGCATTGGATTGTCACACAGTACACTCGCACCTGGTTGGAGATTGTAGAAATGCCTTTAGGGACATTATGAGACTGTTTGTCATTAGATTGAGTTGAGTACCAGGGCACTGTAATGTGCATGGTAATAAGGCGAACTAGCTAGATTAGGTTCGATCCTAGATAGAGATGATAGGGAAAGGATTATAAAACCACCCATTAGTCACTTTAATAGGTTGAATTCGAAAGAATTCGCGACATCATTAACCAATCCTGAAATATTAGATTGGATTGCAAAATATCAAAACTTGATATGGGTGCTACCAAAATACTTTTAGGACTATACAGACGCAATCTAAGGGCTCTGATGGAGATTCTAACTGGACACTGCTCAGTTAGAACCTTTGTCAGTAAGTGGGACAGTAGTGTACTGGACTATTGCAGGTTATACGAAGATGAGAATGAAGTAGAGACTATCGAGCTGAAATGGCTAGGGAGATTCCATGGCGAACTGGGGGAAATTTAGGGACTTAACCCTCGCAGTCTACTAGGTTTTGCCAAGGGAAATAGTAACTTCTTTGACTGGGTTTTATAAGGGAATATGGATTTCCTTTATTACATATAAAGGAATTATATATTATATGTAATTATCTGTATTTTCATTCTTGTGTTGTTTTAAATTCTCTGTTTTTTGAATCTTCACTTTATTGAAGGGAATCACAATGTTATCGTTTTTGCCTTCTTAACCTAACCTAACCTATGTTGTATAAAAAAACTTTATAGGAAACTATTCGAAGACAGAATAGTTTTCTATACAAAACTATACGATGAGACAGTATTCTATATAAAATGTTCAAATATAAAGATTTTAATACAAAACTGGTAGAAGAGAGGGTTTATCATAGAAAAGAGAAATTTTCTCTTTAGAAAAAACAGCTTTTTAAGAATGTTTTTGGAAGAGAATTTTCTATAGAAATTTTTCAAATTATAAAGTTTTTTAAAGAAAACTGTGTAAAGAAAGAGCTTTTTGTAGATAATATTTAGAAAAAAACTAGTAAATGAATATTCTATATAAAAATATTTAAAACCAATGTTGTCTATAGGAAACCGTTTGGCGACATAATTGTCTAATAGAATATGAAAAGACAGCGTTTTCTTTTTTATTCTCTTAATAACTTTAGAATTTCCTGTTAAAAACATACAAAAAAAATTTCTATACAACAAACTAAATTTTCTTTAAAACTAAACTTACAGTTACAGCTCTGTAAAGGGTAGATTTGCGATAAGTTTATTAAGCTATAAAATATACATTTCTTATCTAAAAAAACAACAACAAGAAATGGTATTTTAGCGGTAAAATATTTTTTCAAATTACATTATTAAATACAAAAACTATAAATCGTTAATGTAAAATAAAAATCTATATTGTTACAAACTGATAAGCAAACAAATTTATACATATAAGAAAACTTTTAAAATTATTTATTTTAAACGCTATTGAATCACAATTTTGCATTGTTCGTTTATTATAATAAAAAGTAAATATTTACATACTTCTTCATATTTCTTTTCTATAAATAATGATTCTTTATACTCTTTATTTAATCAAATTTGTAATCATGGTTACATGCAATAAATATATGCATGTATATATGTATATATCACATTGAAAAGTGAGCTTGAAATTTAATAAAAGTTTTATTAATTTATTTATAAAACTATTTATAAAACTATATAATGTAATAAGAGAATATTTTCTAATAGCTAGAAGATTTTGAATTTCTAGATTTTTATTTTGAATTTCAACGACATTGAGTTTATTTCAGAAAATATGCTTAATATAACTAAAATAAACGTTTATTATCTTTATGATTACGAGGGATAAAGTTTCCTATATCAAACTGTTTGGATCCTACGTTTGTAGTCTAATTGTCATAAAAAAACTTTAATTATTTTTAAAACTTAAAAAACCGATTTTTACATAAATATGAATCATGACACCAAATGATAAAAAGTGCACATGCAAAAATATAAACTAGAATAATGATAAACTGGAACAGACCTTCTTGTTAAACAAAGATAAAAAATAACATAAGACAAAAATAAAATTTATTCAAAATGATGATTCAATGAATTTCGATGAACATTATGATGGACAGGCCCTTTTGTGAATGCATGGAGATAACAACATTAATATTTATTTAAATATATACATTTAACACTACAATAAACAAAAGCCAAAAATCTAGAGATCATGATTGATTAATATGATGCCCTCCATCATAGTAATCTAATATGCAATATTAGAACTTAAATTAAGACTAGAACTGAACTAGAACTGGACTAGAACTGATCTAGAACTTAACTAGAACTGATCTAGAACTTAACTAGAACTGAATTAGAACTGAACTAGAGCTGAACTAGAACTGAACTAGAACTGAACTAGAACTGAACTAGAACTGAACTAGAACTGAACTAGAACTGAACTAGAACTGAACTAGAACTGAACTAGAACTGAACTAGAACTGAACTAGAACTGAACTAGAACTGAACTAGAACTGAACTAGAACTGAACTAGAACTGAACTAGAACTGAACTAGAACTGAACTGAACTAGAACTGAACTTGAACTAGAACTGAACTTGAACTAGAACTAAAACTGTACTAGAATTGAACTAGAACTCAACTAGAACTGAACTATAATTGACCTACAACTGAACTTAAACTGAACTAGAAATTAATATTAATACAAATTTATCTTAGAGATATTTTAAAATTACTTTCGAATTCAAAATAAACAACACGTAATCGATATAGTGTGTTAGAAATTTTCTGTTGGGTTATAGTAACTTTGGGAAATATTTAATTTTGTCGCAAAATACATTATGCTACCCACTATGCAGGTGTAGGGTATTAGTAAACACACATTCAAAATTAGGAACAAAGGTTAAACCAAATAGGTATAAATTATAATAGCTTATAAAAAGAAACGATGATTCAATAATAATTGTTTAACTTTAACACCAACTGATTAAATAAATACAAAAATTAATAAAAAAAATATATATGTAAATACTTACCCAATATCACCGGTGACAAGCGTTTTTCTTCTTTAGGCTTAATGGAAGCAGCAGATTTTTTACGTGAAAACGGCCAGAAGCCTTGACCAACATGAAATATTGTTAAAAGGATAAAAAGTAAAAACAGAATCTGTCGCATACTTTTGTGTTACACAAACACACAAGTGAACAGACAAATTTAAGAGATCAATAATTTTTTAACTATAAATGCCTAATAATGGAAGTGTTCCACAAATAAAATTTATCCCACAATTCCCGCCGTTTTTTAAGGAGTTTATTTTCTTCTATTACCAAAAAAAGTTTTTGAAGTTCTCTTGTTAGTTTATTTTTCACTGACGAACAAAGAAATATTTTGTTGTTGTTCTTCACTTTTGCACTGAATTTTTATTCACATTAATTGTTTATTTGCGTTGTTTGAATACGATTAAAAACAACTTTTTTATCAATAATACTACATTGATGGTTGTTTTTTTTATAGGGAAGTGAAAAACAATAACAATAATTTGGATGAACCTTCTGCTGAGAATAACAAAAAACAACTGCTGTAAAACAGCTGTCTTATAGAAGTTATTTTTGGGTTGGTTAATCTATTACAATTCAATACAGAGTGTTGCAGATAATATATATAATTAATGATACTATTACTTACTATATATTAAAAAGTATTTTTCTTTTAAATTCTATAAAAAATTTAACAATTTTACATAATTTTCAGTTAATTTGTTACTTTATTTTTAATAAAAACTATTTATTGATAAATAGAATGTGTTAAAACAATGTATATTATTTAGACGTTTTTTATTTTAATTATATTTTTTGTAGCGTTTTTATAATTGTGTTTATTTGCATTATTGTATATTGCTAACATTGATCAGAGACTTGCGCCGATTCGGCTAACCGATTCGAGACTTGCGCCGATTCGCCTAAGCCTAGCCGCCGAACAAAATGTCAAAGAGGCCGTCGCCGAAAATTTTTCAGCTTAATACGGCTTGAAAATTTCGCCATATTTTGTACAATTTACACAACACTTTGGCTAAATTTATGGAATTTTACAATATAAAATTAATTTGCTTTCATTTAAGCAAGTTTTCTTTTATTTCATATTAAGCCGCTCATTGAAATTTGGCCGGTGTAGAACTTTGTTCAACGTTCGATGTATATGCTTCGCCTCAGATATTTTCGTGTTTTTACGCGCCTAATTCGAATCGCTGCTACTTCAAACCAGCTTCGTTGACATAAAACCAGCTACGTTGACGTCAACCGAAGCTACTACTTTTTACATTGCTTGTATGTCATACCATGATGGTCTCCTGGAAGAATGCCCACAAGAGAGTGGCAATTGTATATCTCCCTAGTCACCTAGGCGGGTGGTGGTCAGTCGGCTAGTGGTGACATGATATATTATCACCTAGAGGCAATGGACGGAAGCTGATTGCCGCATTCAGGGGGTATCCTTGGGATACGTACTTATTATTATACCATTGATCTCAGCAGAATCACTAACATACACCTGTAATAGAGCGCGATGTCTGTCTAGTGTGCCTTTCAGTGAAGCTCTTGTTGTTGTCTCCAAACACTATGGTGGCCGAATATTTACAAGAAACAATTGTTAAGCCGTAACGTTACTGACTGATTCATCATCGCACAGTCTAAACGGTTTTAGCTAAAAAGCTGATATTTGGACAAGAGGTTGGTCTCCCACCAAATAGATCCACTAATACGGGATTTTTGGAAATTCGAATGATTAGGGGGTTAAAAATGGTAAAAACGGGTAAATTCGGTAACCTCATATCTCCTCAACTATAAAAGATACAAAAACAGTTTAAAGCTTATCGTCGTTCATTACAAAAAAAAAGCGGACAGGTGTCCGGTAATTTTTTCAAATTCGCCGCCTTTATGGGAATAAACGGGTAAAAACTGTAATTTGGTACTTCTTTTGCACCCCATGTAGCTTTTAAACCAGACAACATTAAAAAATATTTTTGAATCCTTCATAACACGACAAACGTTTATTTATTTTTGGTACTATTTTATGAATTCATAATAACGGGCTCCCAATACGATGTTGCAACATTTTGGAACAGAATTTTTATTTCGTTAATGGGGAGGAAAAAATACCAAAAGGGGTAAAAACGGGAAATTTGATTTTATTCAAGAAACACTAAATATGCTAATGGGGTGTTTTTCGAAACACCGGTATCAAGTGATATTTTTGGTACTTTTTCATTCTCCAACTGGTACTTTTTGAGTTTTCTATGATATTGAAATCGAAACATGAAATTTTATATCAGGATGATCAAAATCGTTAAGTTTCTTATTTATATTGCTTTTAGGATATAGCTAGTAAATAAACAATTTTATTTGTTTTGTTTTTACGTTATTGATCATTTTCATAATGCAAAATTTTTTAGAAACTGATTTTCTGCAAGATGTTTTATATGGAGGATATAGTTAAATATCGGCTGATCCTCGTAAAACTTGGAGAAATGATTTGTTTTTAATTTTTAAGAATTTTTTATTCATTCCTGCATATATTTTCACACCACTTTTGAGCTTGCTCTGTTTTGTTGTTATAAACAATATATTTGCTTCCAAAATCCCACTTTCTGATCTCTCGGATTCCGTTTTTATTTAACCCTTTCAGGGTCAACAATAATTTATGTCTAGAAAAAAACTTAAAAACTTATATTTAAGATAATTTGAGTATGCTGAATCCGGGAAAAATAATATTTTTTGAATTTGAGTTTTCCCTAGTGAGTTATAGAAGGTCAAAGTTAAATTAAAATACAATTTTTTTGGCCATTAAATGAAGCAGTTTTTTAAACGTTGTTAAAAATCACTTTTTAAAAAGTAGTCAGAAGTGACAATTTCTTAAAATCTGATTTTTAAATACTTTTAAAATACGGAAGATCTTTCAAAATCTCAATTATAAATATAATAAACTCTTCATTTTAATCTAAAAGTAAAAATTAAAACTAAAGTTAAATATTATACCCAAAAATATATTCGACACCACGGAAAGAGTTAAAATCGTTGAAAATTAAAAACTAAACGTAACTAAAAACTTAGACGGCTTACAGTCGATTTTAAGCCGCCGCCGACATGTTTAGTATCAGTCGCCGCCGCCGTTAATATTTGTCGGCGCAGGGCTCTAACGTTGATTTTAGGCGCGTTTTTGTTTACTTTTTACTATTATACAGATTTTTTGTTGCTCAAGATCAAGTTGTTTTTTTAATAATATATGTTCGATCCTTTGGGTTTTTAAATAAAAATTATGTTAAAAATAGCTCCTTAGAAATTTCATTAGCATTAAGTAAACCTCTCCAAAATGTATTCACCTAAAACAGTATTAACCTGTCCTACGGATTTTAACTTTCCTTTTACTCCATATACCATACAACAAGAATTAATGCAGGAGTTGTATAAGGTATTGGAAAATAAACAAATTGGTATTTTTGAAAGTCCTACAGGTACGGGCAAATCTTTAACACTCACTTGTGCTGCCCTTAAATGGTTGGAGGATCATGAGCAGTTGGTACGGAATGAGCTTTTGCAGCGTTTGTCTGAAGTACAAAAAGAGGTAATAAAACTTGAGAAGGAATCTCTAGAGGTAACGGATTGGATATCTATGCATTCCAAAACATCACAACAACGTCAGGAGTTATTGGAATTAAAAGATATGCAAAAGCTTTTGGATGAGTATGAGGAAAAGTTGAATGAAATTAAAAGTAAACAAAAAGTATTAAAACAAAAACGGTCCAAAAGCATTACACTAAACAAACACGAAGAATCTCAAGTCGCAGATGTACCGGATGAAGTCAATATTTTACTAGATGATTCATTTAGCAACGAAGATGATGAACATTTGTTTCCCAACGAAAAACGTGAAAAGTATCGTGATGTACAGATCTTTTTCTGCAGTCGTACTCATACCCAATTGGCTCAGGTGGTTAGGGAAATAAAACGCACAAAATATGGAGAACGCATACGATGTGTTTCTTTGGCTTCTCGTCAACAATTATGTATTCACAAACAATTACGCAAACTAAATAATACCGCCGTAATTAATGAGAAATGTTTGGACATGGCCAAAGAGTCCAAAAGTAAGGCCAAAACCACGGCCTGTGATACTGATGGTTGTGTACAGAAAAAAGCCCGTATAACTCAATCAAAAACTGGACTAAATGCAATAACAAAATGTGAATTTAAAACTCCAGCTTTAGTGCAGGATTTAAGTGATCTATCCTTAGGGGATATTTTAGACATAGAAGATCTAGTAACCGAAGGAGAACAGCTACAGGCTTGTCCTTATTATGCCGCCAGAAATGCCACACAATTGGCCCAAATAGTTATGTTGCCTTATCAACTATTGCTGCATAAACGCACTCGTCAACAAAGTGGCATTGATCTTAAGGGTTCCATAGTCATAATAGATGAAGCTCATAATCTCTTGGACACCATATCACAAATGCACAGCTGTGAATTGAGTTTACAACAATTGCAAACGGCTCAGCAACAGATATTAGCCTACAAAATGAAATATGCCTCGCGTTTTAATTCCTCCAATTTGCTGTCTATAAATCAATTGTTGTTTGTCATTAAAAGATTGATAAAACTTCTTAAATCTCCCAGTTGCAAAGATAGTTCTAACTCCTTTCGCATGCTTTGCACCTATGAACTAATGTCTGAGGGAGATTTCTTTAACATAGATCTTTATCAACTGCTGCAATTTTGTGAAAATTCACGTTTTGCCCAAAAACTCCAGGGTTTTGCTAAACGTTTGGCTGCGCAACCAAATCCTAATGAAAATCAACCTCCTCCAAGTGGTAAATCAGCAGCTATAGGTCTTTTACAACGTCTACAAAAAGATCACACGGAAAAACAGCAGAAAACTTCAAAAAATAAACTTGAAGAGTTGGATACAAATACGGAGCAAAAACCTATGGCAAAGGATAAAAATGTTTATCCTATAACCTCACCTATTCGACCGCTTTTAGCATTTTTGGAGGCCTTGTGTGAAAAATCAGATGATGGTAGAATTTTAATAAATATTGCTGATGAATCTATTAAAAATTTTGAATCTCAAACTAGTTTTAAATATATTCTGCTAAATCCAGGTGGTCATTTTCAGGATATTGTAAAGGAAGCCAGAGCGGTAAGTATTTTTTAAAATACCTAGAAACAGTATATTATTCTCAATAAATTTTTATCCAAAAACAATAACTCTTTCAGATAATAGTTGCTGGTGGTACTATGCAGCCTACTGCCGAATTAACTGAACAACTTTTTAACACCTGTCCGGAACGTGTACAATTACGTTTTTATGATCATGTTGTGCCAGATGATGCCGTTCTACCATTTGTGGTTACAAAAGGACCCAGGGGCAAAAACTTGTGCTTTAACTATGCTCAGCGATCATCTAATGAAATGGTAACACATTTTTATAATTTAACTCAAGTTACAAAAAAAATTAATCATTTCATATTATAGCTTTCCGATTTATGCACAGTTTTGGAAAACTTATGCAATGTAG
Organism: Lucilia cuprina; assembly: GCF_022045245.1. Classification (NCBI taxonomy): domain Eukaryota; kingdom Metazoa; phylum Arthropoda; class Insecta; order Diptera; family Calliphoridae; genus Lucilia; species Lucilia cuprina. Next base: position 30,781,694 of record NC_060950.1, on the reverse strand, counting down.
TACCAGCTGGCTTGGTATGTTTTCTACCCTCTTATGACTATTTGGATACAGTTTATATTCAGCTGCAAAAGTCGGGTGTATTACAAAGAATTTCTAATAAGAAACGTGTCTTTAGAGAACCTAGAAACATCACGAGCAATGATAGTGGTTCTGGAGATAGTGTAGCAAGTGGTCAAACAGTAGAGCAATTATTATACGATTACGCTAAAGCTATCAAGCACAATCAAGGAGGTGCTTTACTACTAAGTGTAGTGGGTGCAAAACTGAGTGAGGGCCTTAATTTTGCCGATGATCTGGGGCGTGGCGTTATAGTTGTAGGCATGCCATATCCTAATTGTAATTCTCCTGAGTTACAAGAACGCATGACCTATTTAGACTCTACTATGGGTCCGGGTTCCGGTTCAGAATATTATGAGAATCTTTGCATGAAAGCAGTTAATCAATGTATTGGTCGTTCGGTGCGTCATATTTGTGATTATGCTTGTGTTTATTTATTAGATGAACGTTATGCTCGTGAGAATATTCAGCGCAAATTGCCGCAATGGATATCGAGACATTTAAAAGTTGCCACCACATATGGTCAAGTCCAGGGAGGCACAGCAAAGTTTTTTAAACAGAAGAAGGTGTGATGTTTTTTATGGTTTAATTTGTATTTTTTATATGTATTTATATGGTGTGTAGAATGAAATTATGAATATTGTGATTTTTTTTATACTTTTGTATATAGTTTTTTTTTTTAATTTAAGAATAAAGTTTTTTTTATGTGTTTAAAATTTTAGTTTTACAAAATTCACTAAAAATTATATTTTCATTAAAAAGGCAGGAAACAAAAGACAATTTTAATTTTTACTATTATTTCCACAATAAAATTCTATTATTGTTTAACTCGAATAATTAATTTGTAACAGAAATAGCAAACAAATTCTTATAGTCATTGTATTTACTGCTGTAATCTTTTACAAATTCCTGTAAAAAGTGACAAAATCTGTTACAATTTTAATAAATGTAACTACTCACAAGGAATTGATAACATTAAATTATTTATTTAACAGCTACAGTTTCTAATAATTTATTAATTTCACTTACTATTTTAACAAAAACTATATATTAATAAACTGACTTTTTTTATTTTTAAATATTTATAATTAAAATTTGTGTAAATTTTGTTATATTTCATATTTTTCATACGCCACCTTCTAGCGGCGTTAATTTATTTTCAAGCAACTTTGATTTCTAATTAAAAATATCATTTGCCGGTAAAAAGTGGACAAGCGAAGAAGAAGCAAAAACAAATTTGTTTGCAAATTTTAATTTTATACGCAAAAATAAAACAAAATTGTACGACAAGGAATTTTACAGTTTAAAATTGTGGAAAAATGGAAGATGAATACTTTAATGTGCCTTTAGAGGATGTGAAACGTGAATTACGGCGCGGTATCATAGAGTGTCAGAAACGCGGCCTGTTGCACAGTGCTAAATGGTTGGCAGAAATGAACCATGGGCTGAGTGATGTTGACATTGATATGAATAGTGAGAAATGCGATTTCAGTGAAGTGGCTCTGGACGGTATAACACCGGTGGAATATGATAATTACTATCTGGCCAAATGTTATTTTGATGTTAGGGAATATGATCGAGCCGCCTATTTGGTGCGTAATGCTGAGTCGGCTGTGCCGAGATTTTTACATCTCTATGCCACCTATATGGGCTTGGAAAAGCGAAGATTGGATTCTACCACAGATCAATCGAATCTTAATGATTCGGGTCATGTTAAGGATTTGGCCGATCTATTGGCCACTTTAAAAGCAGAATATTCCCGCGGTCGTTTAGATGGTTATGGCATGTATTTGTATGGTGTTGTTTTAAAGGCTGTAGATCTTAATCAAGCTGCTCAGGAAGTACTCATACAATCAATACGAGCCGCTCCCATGTTATGGGGTTCATATGTGGAATTAGCTCCTTTAATTAAGGAAAAGGAGAAATTGCAGACAATGCATTTGGGTGGTCATTGGATGAGGCATTTTTTTGTGGCCCACACCTATATAGAAATGTATTTGAATGATGAGGGTTTAAAGGCATATGAAGATCTGCAAGCGGCTGGCTTTCGTAAATGTGTGTATGTTACATCGCAAATGGCCTTGGCCTATCACAACAAGAGGGGTAGGTCTTTATGGTTTGTTTAAGGATTTATTTTAATATTTATTTTTAAACATATTTGTAGATGTTGATAAAGCTATAGAAATCTTCCAAGCTTTGCAAGAAGCCGATCCATATCGTTTGGACAATATGGATACTTATTCTAATTTACTTTTCGTTAAGGAGTTGAAAACAGAAATGGCTCAATTGGCTCATAAGGTAGAGGGTATTAATAAATACCGTCCGGAAACCTGTTGTGTTATAGGTGAGTAGAGAAAAAGTTTTAAGGAACATGTTTCACAGTTGTATTTGTTTTTTTTTCAAAGGCAATTACTATAGCATACGCTGTGATCATTTCATGGCTATTACTTATTTCCAAAGAGCTTTGAAATTGAATCCGAAATATTTAGCAGCTTGGACTTTAATGGGTCATGAATTTATGGAGGTGAAAAATACAAATGCTGCTATACAAAGTTATCGCAAAGCTGTGGGTAAGTATCCTTTTACATGATCATTATTGATCATTCACTCAAAATGTGATATTAACAAAAAACGATCTTTCACTAAAAAATATACCTTTTAGTTGAAATACGATCATGCACTTAAAATGCGATCTTGCAATGAAAATTCGATTGTTTATTTAAAATACCATCTAATACAGAAATTTTAATCTCTTTTTTATGACTTAATTTCTCTCACTCTCTTTTCTCCCTTTAGAGGTCAATCGCCGTGATTATCGTGCTTGGTATGGTCTGGGTCAAGCTTATGAAATTCTAAAAATGAATCACTACAGTTTATACTATTTCAAAATTGCCCATAAACTGCGTCCCTACGACAGTCGCATGTTGGTGGCACTAGGTGAAACCTATGAAAAACTAGATAGATATGAAAATGCCATACAATGCTATAGTAAAGCTTGTGATGTGGGTGATATAGAGGGTATAGCCATGTATAAAATGGCTAATTTACATGAAAAACTAGGAGCCCTTGATTTGGCGGTGAAATGCTATATAATGTATTGTAATGATGAGCGAGCAGCAGCGGATAAACAAAGTTTATATCATGGCTATATGACATTGGCAAATTACTATGAGAGTAAAGAGGAATATGATCGAGCGTCACATTATGCCTATAAGTGTTTGGAATCGGATGATGTAAGTTTAAAATATTTGAAGAAAAATTACATTTTTAACATTTTCTTTTTGTCTTTGTTTTGAAGCGTAAATCTGAAGCAAAATCTTTACTGAAAACTATAGAAAATAAACGTAAAATTTTAATATCATTGGGAGCGGGTGGTACAGGCAATAATGTGGCAAATGCCGACACCTCATCTGATGGTGATATGGATATGGAATTAAGTGATTTTAAATTCAATGAATACATGTTAAGCAATCGTGCTACTAGTTCGGCTGCTGCAGGTGTCGCTGGTAGTGTTGATACTTCGGTAAGTTTTAAAACTTCTGCTAATATGACCAATGAGGTTGGCACTAGCACAAGTCAAGGTACACTGGATGTACAACAGGGTAAAATATCTGTGATTGTCGGTGATGATATGTCTTTAAGTGAAAGCGATATGACAGCCAATACTTCCATAGCCACCAATACACCTTCAAATGTACACTCACGACGCACATTGGCCTCAGCATCGAATGCCGCACATAATATTGTGGAAACAGAAGAAGATGATGATACTCATTCGATGGAAATGTCTTCTATATCAATCGATTAGGAAAATTTAAACAAATCGCCATTAATTTCAAAATAAATTTAGTGAACAACGGACGATAAATTAATCCTGTTTGTGTAAGATTGATCTGCTAGTTTATGTTCAAGAAATACAAAATAATCTTAAGGTATGCTTAACAATTCTTTTCTCTTTATTTCTTTACTTTTTCTATTTTTTCATATCTTTTTGGAAATTTATGTTTATATTTTTTGCATTAATTTAACCATATTGGTTTTTTGTTTGCTGTGAAATAGTTTTATTAACTATTTTCTTTACTCTTCGGTATTCTCATTATGTTTAAGCTTATTATTAAAAAACAAATTATTAAACAAAAGTTTAGTTTAAATGTTTTAAACATTTTATATATAAGTTTCTTATTTGCATTTTTCTTTGCCTATGTTGATGATTACCATGTGTTCACAGTTGTTATTTAAGAAAATCTAAAGGAATTTAAATAAATTTGTACAAAAGCCAGCTGAGTTGAAAGATCGTCTCGTTTAACTTTCTATTATTTATTCTTTCATGCGTGTCCTTATGACAGATTGATTTTTAAGGTGGTTTCAACGTAGAAGTTTTACCGAATTGATTAACTAAGAATATAAAACTCCCTGATAAAATCCAGTTGACTGCAAGGGATGGTTTTTCGCAATATCCTCCAGCTCGTCATTTAACCAGAGCTTATGTATTCTAGGATAGTGACATAGTAAGTGATCAATCGTCTCTATTTCATCAGCATACTTGCTTATTCTGCTAAAGTCCGGTGTAATTCCTTCCCATTTACTGATAAAGGAACTATTTAAGCAATTACCCTTTAAAATCCCTGTCAGGATTCTTTGGATACCTTAAGTACGCTGGTAGCCCTTACAACAAGTGTTGGCCATAAAGCCTTTTGTATTTTGCAATACATTCTACTATTTCAAAAGTTATTACTCATGAAAAATAATTTCTCGAAAATTAACCCACAATAGTGATAGATAGGACGTTTCACTCCACTATAGTAAAGCTAGTTCGTCCGCAACAGTCTGATAATGTCCCTTAAAGCATTTCTACAATCTACACCCAGTCGCGAATGTTCGATATGACATGATAATCCACGAAGAGCAGCTTAACTATCGACATAAATTGTCACAATCGACCCTAGATCGATTTGATTTCGTATAAGTTCCGTCGATTTAGTCCCTTCACTATAGAAATTTAGTTCGCTACTTATGCAGATGTCTTGGCGACTAGTAATACCAAGTCATCTGAATAAGCCACGGTCTTCCTGACTTGATAATTAAGTAACCCCAATAAAGGTGATAAAACACCCTCTGTTACGTGCCTCTTTTTTTAGATCCTCTAATGCAATTATCCCCTAGGTTCGAGCTATCTGCGGAAATATAAACTTCTTATTTTACCATAAAGTTCAAGCGCTACAAGCGAATATTTAATCGATTAACTTAACCTCCGGAGTCAGCAAATTATGGTCTACAGACAGATCTCTGTCGAATCCAGCCAAACATGAGGATAGGGTCGTGATATTTTTCAACTGAAACATCATATTCGACCCTTAGCGCTGTTCGGACTGTTTTGCACGTCAATTTATAGATCACCCCGACAGAGATAAGGCATAGTAAGGAAGGTACACGATTTTATTACGAGCGAGGTTACAAAGGTCATCAGAGATGCAAAGTCATCGAAAGCCCAGATGAACCGGGAGTTTAGTACCTTACAAAAGTCCTCAATTTATCGATATCAACCCTAATAATACCCTTGCTGAAGCCAGAAAAAAGTGCAAATCAGGGAGAATATTACAGGTCTATATCCCTCCTGTCACCAATTACCAAGACACTTGAGGCACTACTCCTCCCGGAACTGCAACAACACCTATATCCAGTAGATCATCAACATGGATTTTGCCTAAAGCAGAGTACAACAACAGCTTTAACTACCATCACCACACAAGTCTGCCTCGACCTTAATCAGGCCCGACCATGTCAACGAACGGTTCTCATGAAACTCGATCTATCATAGGCGTTTGATACGGTCAATCACGCTATTCTCTTCAGAGACATTTACACATCTGATCTCTCCCACAATACCAAGAGATGGCTTGTGAATTACATGTGTGTACAATAGACAATTATTTGTGGAGTATAGGATCAATAGATATAAATCTCCTCTAATTAAACAGGGAGTACCCCTAAACTCCCCTGGACGGCATTCAAATAATATCTTTCGCTGATAACTGCTCGATATTGGCAACGGGCAATAGTATTGATGACCTTTGAGGTTTGATAAACAGTTACCTATGAGATCTTTCCAGATTTTTTCATTCCAGAAATTTAAAATTATCGACAACAAAATCCTTAGCAACTCTCTTTTCCACTTGGACTAAGGAAGAACACCTGCATGAGGAATCGAAGATGCTTTTAGTCATGGAACACAACAACTTGCAGTCAAAGCAGTTCCTACTGAAATGTCATCGAAGGGACCACCCGAACCACCATCTAACGGAGCTGGAAAAACCAAGTGACCTGCCTTCCCAGCCTTCTCAACTACATCTTAATTTTGCCAGACAATCCGGAAAAGATTTCTCTTTGAGTCTTTGCAATAGTATCCGTGGTGGTGGATCGTCAAGTCGATCTTTGAATTCTAAGTTCTTTAGTGCACTTAGGTTGTTTACGTTTATTCGAAAAAAGTAAACGAAAAATATAGCTCATAGCTTTCCTCTCATTAAGATTGATTATCCCATAAATAAAGCGGTGAGGAATCACTAAATATAGTATAAATAAAACAATAATTGTATTAGAATCCAGTTTCAAACTCTCTGATAAAAGTTTAAATCAATTTCATTAAAAAAATATAATATTTATTTTAACAATCATAAATAAAAAAAAAATACATATTGCCTTAGTCCATACTTAAGTCTAACAATAATTACAAAAAAAAAAATCATTGAGCCTTTTTAATACGTATTACTAAACTAATAAAAAATAAAATCTTCAATACCAATATCCATATAAGTAAAGCACCAACATCACAACCATAAAAATCTCCCGACATGCCCAAGTCCTTTAAAAACTTGGCAGGATTTTTATAATAACAAAAATCTTCCATACAATTTAAAATGGGACGATCATAAGCGTATAAAGCACGCATAAAACCCTCCAAAGAATAACGGAAAAATGAAATATCACATAAAAATCTCAAAAAATATGCCACCTCATAAATCCGTATAAAGAAACCGGAAAATATCATAATGGGTATGGTAACACCGGGCACTAAAAAGACACCCAACTGAAAATAAACAAGATTTAAAGAAATTGTTTTTCTTTATATTGTATAAAAAAGTCTTACCTGCATATCAAACATGGATCCAAATACCAATCCAATAAAATGTCCTATTATAGACGTTAGCAGACATATACCCCAACACATGACAAATCGTCCCACATCATGAGGTTGCCCCGTCATATAATAGGCTATAGACATTAAGAGTGTTGGGCATATAAATTGTAACGGTAAATCTGATACTATTTTAGCCATATAATAGGCTTTTATAGAATACCAGCCATTTAGATATTCTCTAATGAACACGGCACATTCTTGCGGGCATAGAAATATGGAGGGCATAGCATTGCCAAAGAATACAAACATTACTACGAAAAATATACAGGAGGAATTGGTTAAAGCTTTCGCACCATCATTGCCAATATTCCAGAAAACAATGCCCAGTAGAATGGCCACCACTATGTGCATGATAATGCGCAGTTGTACAGCAATCTGAAAAGATGTAGGGTGTTATTAGAAAACAGTTTTCATCTTTATTTCTTTGATGTCAAAACAAAAGAAAATTGAAAGAATTTGAAAAATTTCAAGATATTGTCCAAGATTGTCCCGATGTTGGAGAAAAATAATTTGTGATAATTGTAAATTTTTTTGATATAAATGGGTCTTAAAGCCGTGTTGCACGGTTGTCAGATCTTACAACGTTGTCAGTAAAATGTTCAGAAAATGTCTAATAAACGTCTAAACTTACAATTTTTCTTTTGCAACGTTGTCAGAAAAAGCACTACGTGAGCTGCTGCTTTTACGGCCTTATCTCACGGTGGTCTTTTTCACCCACTGGGTAGACTTGACATTGAAAAACGCAGGTAGCAATTTTTGTACATTGGCTCTGACCGGAGTACTCGAGCTATCTAATCTCTGACCACTGGATGGCCTCTGTTGATTCAGCAACAGCACCTAGAGACGTAAGTGGTAGACTGAAGTACGATCCATCAATAAGCCGTAGACATCGTTCTTACTCACAGGGTCACACTGTGGTAATTCTGATATAAACATAGTAAACTCTGAATATATTTGGACAAGGATGGAAAATTCAATGGTATCAAATGTATATGAAACCTTTCATCCACCATCATTCAACCCAGCACAAATCTCATTCATTCGCCACATTTATTATAGGTATACGGGTGGGTGAGGCCCGCCGTACCCCACATTCATCCCGTACCATATACAATTAATACCAACTCATTTCCAACGCTTAGTCTGTTGTTCTCGGCATCAGCACCGAACTTATATCGAAATATTGTTTGTAAGTTGACAGTATTATAAGACATTTTCTGCACATTTTACTGCCGTTGTAAGATCTAATAATCGTGTATAGATAGTATTTTTTTTCAACGCGAAGGTAGTAGAAGCAGGACGTTCTAATTCAAAATATCTTTACATCAAAGCTTTATTCCGAAAATAGGTAACAAAGAATGATCTGATAAAGTTGGAGAAAATCATTCGAGTTGGCTGTGTATACAGTATTGTTCGAAACCTAAGCAACTTTTTTGGCATTGTATACAAAGTGCTATATTTTCTATTTTAATTGATTTATTCAAAATTATATAATTGATAATAATAACATTATGTGTCTACATTATAATAACAACAACAAAAGTTTAATTCCATTTCGCTGTGAGTTACAAGAAAATAATAACTGAATTAACTCCATAAAAAGCTGTTCGAAACTTAAGCAACTTTTTGATGTTCTTATGAGAATCGTTGGTCCTTTTGTGTTCCAAACACCTTTATGGAATGGACTATTTACTAGTGTAGTTCGTAATTAATCCCAAGCGGATTTTAAACCATTCGCAAGCTGCAATGTTTTCTAAAACTGCGAGTTTCGACCCAGCTTTTCAGAATGCCGAACAGCATCTCTAAGGGACTTGAGTCGGGAGATTTTGATGGACAATCAAATAATTTGGGTCGCATTACTCGATGACTACTCTTAGATCAACTTTTCCAAAGGTTTTGGCTCATTATCACACTGAAAATCGCAATAAAGTAAGTTGCTCTGTTCGTTGTTCTCAATCATATATTTCATTTTGTTGGCGAAAAACGTCCCAAGAAGAAAAACAATCCAACTCTGTTTGTGTTTCAAGATCAGGACTAACCCTTCTCTTCGAAAATCATGGCCACACCCTTAAAGTTTTGCTTTCCATTCATTATTGGGCCTTCACTAAAAGGATATGTTATAATATTTCCTTCAGCCTTTGAGCCTCACATACTTTGCTGTATTTAAGAAGGAAAATGTGGACCCGTTTATAAATAAAACTGTTTTTTATTAGTCTTGTGTAATCTTCTTCAATATTCTACCCAAAATTGCACAGAATTTGTAAAAAAATCGAATTTATTTAAGTAAACTCTGTGCCATGTCACTGCGGGATTCATATGCGGTTACATGATCGTACATTAAAGGCTTAAAAAACATGGAGGTCAAACAATTAAGGTTGTGGGCAATATTTTTGATGAGTAGAGAAAGTCCTGATGTTGAAATGCAAATAAAATTGGAGTGTTTTACTTTCTGGGACATTTTTGGCCAACAAAATGAACCATAGGATTAAGTACATTGAACAGAACAACTTACTTTATTGCGATTTTCAGCATGATAATGAACCAAAACCTTTGGCAAAGTTGATCTAAGATTAGTTATCGAGTAATGGGACCCAAATTATTTGATTGTCCATCAAAATCTCCCGACTCAAGTCCCTTAGAGATGCTGTTCGGCATTCTGAAGCGCTGGGTCTTAACTCGAAGTTTAAGAAAACATTGCAGCTTTCGAATGGCTTAAAATCGGCTTGGGATTAATTACGAACTACACAAGTAACTAATCTATTCCATAAAGGTGTTTGGAACTCAAAAGGACCAAAGATTTTCATAAGAAGAACAAAAAGATGCTTAAGTTTCGAACAGCTATTTATGGAGTTAATTCAGTTGTTATTTTCGTGTAACTCACAGCGAAATGAAATTAAACTTTTGTTGTTGTTAGTATAATGTAGATACATAATGTTATTATTATCAATTATATAATTTTGAATAAATCAATTAAAATAGAAATTATAGCACTTTGTATACAATGCCAAAAAAAGTTGCTTAGGTTTCGAACAATACTGTATGTTGTATACACGAAAACGAAAGCTTCGTGTCACTTTTTTTCGGATATATATACTGCTTCCCTAAGAACTGTTTTGAATTTTGAGTTATCTTGCTCCTTGTAATATTATTGTGTATATATACGAGTAAATATTCGGGTATATACTGGCAGTTAAGCTTTCCCAAGGGCCTTGAATGGTGACTTTTCGCTATCAAAATGCAGGCTGTTTTAGATCCCAGATTTTGCTTTGTGTTTTACTAGCAGAGGGAGAGATCCTCAGAAAGAACGGAAGATTTTTTCTGAAAAACTTACAGTTTCATTTAATTCCTAATTTAACTAACTTTTTCCTGAACGCCGGGAAAGTATGGGAGTATGATTTCATATCATGCGAAATTTAATTGAAATTCTTACGAAAAACCAACGTTTTTCGTAAGAATTGACATTCTTTTGAAAGCCAGGAGATTTGGGTACGATTTTCTATCGGAAAGAATGAATAATTCCAAGAATACAGTTTTAGAGATCATAAACATAAGCATTGATAAAAAATACTTTATTTGTTTTTTTTTTTTTCAACTCAAAATGGGAGCAGGTATTTGCAATTAAAGAACAATTTATATAATTCAGTATACAGTTTGAAATACAGAAGTTGCTTGAAAAGCGTTCAGTTTCTTTAACACTTGTTTCGTCTTCGTTTTCTCGATGCTAAGAAGTTCGAAAATTTCAAAAAAAACTTCTAGTTTTGTAAATAGTACTACTTTCTTCAATAGAAGGTGCTACTATTCAAAGCGATGGCTCCCGAACGAACATTCACCGTGATATTGAAACAACTTGATGAGGTACTCAACATTCCAGTGTATTTGTTGTAACAGTTCCGCAGTTAAAGGAAGGTATTCCTTGAGAGAAAGAATTTCTGAAGACTTGACAAAGTAAAGATCCAATTGTTATAAAAACTGGTAGCCTAGTTATCTCTGATGGTTGGAAAAAAGTTAGATATCTTCCAAGGAAATGGGAATATGATTTATTAACAAGGAACAGGTTAATAGCCTAGAGTTATCCTAATACTTAAAGGATCATACTGGCTGAAACGAATTATTTAAATTAATTTGAAGTGAAATCATCCCCTCCATAGAATCTCTTATTGCTATTCGACATCTAGGAACAGTTTATAATGATTTTAACTTTAAAAGATCCTATTGGCTAAAACACCTTTTTTCCACTTATGATGAAAACTTTTGAGAATCTTTTCCCCTAATCAAATGGATATAGGTTTATCTAATTGTAATTCTGTCGACATCAAGGAACAGTTTAAAGAGTAGAATTGTCCTTAATGGACTCTTTTTATTTGAATCACCTATTACGGAGGCTTTTGTTAATATTTTCTTCCATTGAAAGCAATTCTTTAAATAAGCATATGTAATTATTTTGACATCAAGAGTCAACCTAATACTTAAAGGACCCTAATGGCTGAAACACTTTCTCTCAACTATTTTAAAGTTTTTTGAGAATCTTCTCCACCAGGGAAATGAAATACGAAAATCTCATATCAACATCAAGGAACAGTTAAAAAGGATATCCCGGATGAATCACATTTTTTAGAATATTATCCTACAAAGCAAATGGAAATACTATTCTTTAATTGTAATCCGACATTAATAAACAGTTTGAAGAAGAAAAGCTTTTACGACATTTCTCCTCCAATTGACACTGTTTTGACATCAACAAACAGTTTGATCTTAGTTCTATAAAATCAATTTCAATAAAATTCCCCTTTCATACTAACCATATTCCTACACATCGAAGTCATTGATCTCTTCATAAGCACCACAAATTGACGCCACACTGTTACTTGTTCCTTGGGCCGCAATGTACAATTATCGAGCTGGCAATGTGAACTCGTTACAGCTGTTAATGTTAAATTATTCATGTCCAACGATATGTGAGAACTTGAGTTTGTTAAAAGGCCCACTAAAATAATTTAAGAAAAAGTTCATTAAATAAATAATAAATTAAAAATAAAACTTACTAGTTTCCGTGCCACTAGAGGCAAGAGATTTAAGGGCATGTTTTGATTGATTGCTATCAATAAGTTTTCTTAAATTTGGATTATCTACATCACTGCTGACCTCTAGAACTGTAAAAGAAAATAAATTTTAAAATTTCATACAAATCCCTAACGAATACTTACCAAAATCTGCTGGATTATAGTATTGAGGACATTCAAAACCGGCCTTTTGAAAACAATTAATCATTTGTTCTTGAGTCCCCGAATACAATACCCGTCCACCGGACATTACTAAAATATCATCGAATAATTGCATTAAACGTGAACTAGGCTGATGAACAACACACACTATTAGGCGGCCATCACGAGCTAATCTCCTTAAATAGGTCAAAACCTGAAAACTGGCCACACTATCTAGACCACTGGTGGGCTCATCGAAAAACATTATAGGCGGATTTGTAACCAATTCCACGCCTATAGATAAACGTTTACGTTCACCACCCGATAGATTACGAACTAAAGTATGGCGACTGCGTTCCATATTAAGCATTTGTAAAATATCATTGATCTGCAGTATAGGAGAAATATAATTAATTATTCCTATATTAACTATTAAACACTTACAATTTGTTCCTTTTCTTTTTGTTTTGTCTGCGTTGATAATTTTAATTCAGTTGATATTTTCAATGTTTCTTCTACCGTCAACAGATCTAACATGGCAAAGTCTTGTGCTATATACGAGGACATTTTACGAAATTCTAATAAATTTCTTTCTTCGCCATTTATAAGAAAATTGCCGCTTACCCCGGAAGCTCTAATGTCCATAGAATAAAAAGAAATAAAATAAGAAAAATATAACGATCTTTACAACGAACATACTTAAAACCTGAAAGAACATTTAACATGGAAGTTTTACCAGCTCCTGAGGGACCTAGAATGGCTGTCAAACGTCCAGATTTAAATTCACCACAAGCATCGTGTAGTATTTTATTTTCTGCAAAACAAATAATATAGGGTAAGTCATTGAATTTTGTTAATTTAAATAATTATTTGAAGAAAAGAATCCATAGATTTTTCTAAATGATCCCACTTTTCGTAAAACTTTAGCTTCATAACCTTGCAACATGAATTTTTCTTTCATTAAAATATCATTAAACATCTTAGGACGGGTTTTACTGATAGAGATAATCTTCATTCTTTGGTTAAACCGGGTTTAATATATGTTTCGTGTGTTTCAGTTATCAGTAAAGTTACTTATTATCTTAGTTTAACTTAATGTAATTGGCCAATTAAACTCAAGTTAAAAGTGAGAAAACATAATTAACAAAAACAATAAAACAATGATTTTGGAAGAACAAAAACTTAATATTTAAAGTAAATTGCAATTTTCTGATTTGTTTTGTTTTATTTATTATTGTTTTAAATGTTTATTTAACATTTTTCCAAAATTTTCCATTTTACAAAAGTATTGTTTGCAAAAAACAGATGTTCATTGTTTATGTTTTTGAGTGAAAAGTTGGCAATACTAACAAAGTTAAATGAACTTAAATCTAAAACTGAGAAACACAATCATTTGTTCCGAGTTTAATCTAACAGCAAGTTAAGCCTAGTTTAACTGAGGAGTAAGAAACCCGGCCTTAATTACCATTAATTAAAAACGAATTACTATATAACAACACCCTTTAATTACATTTAACAATAGTTCTCTCTCTCTATATTATATATTTGCTTAATTTGTTTGCTAAAGATAATAAATATTGCAATTTATTTATAATCTTATCAATTTATTTAATCGTGTCTAAACGGAATAGAAACAAATGAAATTGTTTCTTAATGTCTTATTTATTTTTAAATTTAATTTTATTTACAAAGAACTAAAATCAGATTATGATAATCTATATTATATGCAATAAAAGTTGTACTACATTTATAAATTTCCCGATTGCAAACCATGGCTATGGTGCGAATTTGTATGTTTTACGCTTATTAAGAATAGGAAAGAATTTACAGATTGCTGTGTTGTTATATCAACAAGTTACACCTTAAAATATATAACCATCAAGGTTTTTTTGTGGGGGCTTAGCCAAGAAGTTTGAGTATTTACCGGCGAAGACAAAAATCGGTCTTTTCAGAATAAGGCTAATACTAAATAACTAGACTAGACTACAAACAAGACTATAGACTATATTATATACTAGACTATATACTAGATTATAGACTAGACCTTCTTAAGAGGGCGAAGGATATAAAAGTACAACTGCAGAGAGTTTAAGGTTCCTGTTTCCTGCAATTTAAACTTATATAATCATTTAAAACCGAACGGCTCTTAGCACAGATAGAGGATCATTACTCTAGAGTAAATACCTGAATGAATCTGTTGGTCTACTTTAAAACCCCTTCATCTCGCCACATTTTCAGTTTTTTCAAGCATTACTTGCCGTATGTCACTTACAACACGATTGGATTGGACTTCACGTGGCCACACAGGAACTAAACAAAAGGTGTAAAATCGCAAGAGTTTAATAAAAGGACTCGATGGTTGATGTTGTAACAGCTTAAACTATAAAATTTTCAAGCCAAGAAATTGGGCTACTTCAATAGGGTTAGTCCATAAATCCATTGGGTTAAGTGAAGTAGGGGGGGCTGGACAGTTGAATATGTGGAGGGTATCATGGGGAGCCTGTCCACAAGCTGGGCATATACGGTTTATGCGGGACTAGTAGGCGTTGAGCCTATTGCTCCATCCCGATCTCAGTTGTGCCGGAGCAACTCTTTTTTTCCGCGGCAAGTTCTTCTCTATTTCTGTTATGGGTGGTGGGCGACCTCCAAGAACAAAATTCATGCGGTAACCGTCGTCTCCGCGGTATTAATGGCGTCTCTATGAATGTCGTTCAAAGCTGCTATATACGAGTTCCGATCTTAGCGATTCTGAACATAACTTCGTATGCTCTCTTCGCATACAAGAAAATTTTGTTAAAATCCACATAGTACTAATATTCAAAATATGGACGATATGTTATTTTGTTAAATTAAATAAATTTAATTAAATATTGTAATTAATATTATTCAGTCGGAAAGTATGATTTTATCTGTATATTATTTCCACCCGTAATGTACAAAACTCAGGTCGAAAGTTAAATTTTTATTACACGTTTTTAGTAAACATTTTTTTTAATTAGCATAATCTTATAAGTACTGTAATTAATTTTGCAAGATCATAAAAAGATCATTAAACAAATAAATTTCAATATTAATTCTACAATTTTATCGTTTAAAAATCCCAACAAATATTGTAACAATTTAACGTATCTCTCCCTGAATCTGCAGAATCTAATGATATAACAACCAATCATGTATCCATATTGATCATATTGTAAATAGAGTTAGCGTTTTAAGGTCACCGTAAAAGTATTCACACTACTATTTGATTACATTATAATCCATTACGTATGTTTGAGGTCTTGTAACAGTTCAACATTAGCCGATGCCCCCGGAGGCATGTTATCTTGGCGAAGCCTCCACATTGGTGTTATTGCAATATCAGGGAATAAAGGTTTTATTCCAATACCTATATTCTGGCCGGGACTAAAAATTTTTTACAGTCTACTGCCTGGCTTGCATAGACTGAAAGAGGTCAAACCAAAGCACCGCATAATCTGGTACTACGGGTGGCCAGTTGCCCGCAGGTCTATGTCCTGGCTGGTCAACTGCCCATGTAGTGGCTGTGGTTAAAACCCAAATTCACGGGAAGAGTAAGTTGCGGTTAAAAGACTGATGTAAGGTAAAGTCAATATTTCGGGATAAGTTCGGTGCTGTTACCGAAACAACTGATACCCAACAGAGGAGTGACTGTAGGACTAAGCGTTGGTTATGAGTTGGTATTAATTTTATATGGTACGGGATGAATGTGAAGTAAGACGGGCCTCACCCACCCGTCTACCTGTAATAAATGTGTCGTATGTTTTTCACTTATGAATGTGTCGTATAAATGAGATGATGCTAAATGATACCATTGAATTTTCCTTCCTTGTGCAGATATGTTCAGAGTATACTCTGTTCATATCAAAATTACCACAGTTTGTCCCTGTGAGTAGGAACAAAGTCCTCGGCTTATTTGATGGATTCATACTTCGGTCCACTGGTTACATCTCTAGGTGCTGTTGTATGTTGGATGTAAAGACCACCGTAGGGCATAATGCCAGGTACTCACTCAAAGCACTTCGACATTCATTAGCTGATAGTTCTTACTAAGTGGAAAAACTTTCGGTTGGTTAACAATCATTATCCGAGTATGATTTGAATCTTTTCGGAGTGAAGATTCAATTGTAATGGTAACAGGTGCCTAATGGTTTTGAAACATAGATTCAATCAACCAATGGACACTGAAAACAAGATTCAATTTCGACAATTGTTTTGGGCACAGGATCCTAATGGATCTGAAATTTGGATTCAATCAACCAAAGAACACTGAAAACAGGATTCGATTCCGACAAATCGGTGCCATGTTTCCATATTACCCAGACAATTCATCCGTTCATTACTGGAGTTATTTAATTTATATCTCAGATTTCCTACATTTCCAAAAATCTGAACTGATCGGACATATTTCTACAGAGTGTATTTTAAACAAATAGAAACTCCGTAGATGCCGAGAAGAGCTTTGAAATCGCAGAAATTAAAGTTTGAATATTATAAAATTTATATGTTCTCTCTAAAATTTCAGAGTCTACATACTGAGTTCACCGGGTCCGAAATTTAAAAATGTTACTGTTCTAAGGTTATCATATAAACTTTTAATATTTTACCATTACCATGACTCGAGTCGTTCAATCAGAAAAAGGAACCAGACTTTTTTTCTTTTGTTTTCATAGGGGATACTGAAAACATCCCTTAGGAACATTCCGACACATTAGTGTTTTGTTTCCATATTGTCCATACAATTGATTAATTATCATATAAAATTGATTGATTATCAGCATTTCTATTTATACCATTTCGAAGTAGAGATAACAATTATCCAAATTTCGAATGTTTGTAATTGTTGTCTAGCCGATTATTGATTAATGAGTTCTTTAGAATATATATACAGTTCTAATTAGTCGTTTGATTAACTGCTAAATAAAATAAAGGCACTAAATTAGCTAAAGTTGTTATTAAGTTAATACTAAGCTAAAATTTTTTGAAACACTTTAAGCATTTATTGTGACTTTTTTCTTATATCTTTATAAAATACATATATTAGTCATACATCTATAAGACTTTCTCCATCATAAATATCATAAATATATAGATTTCGCCTTATGGGACTTTCTCGGCCATTATTTTAATTCAGCTTTTGATGCGTTAAATGGTTTAGCGTTTGTTAGTTTAACTGCCTCGATCTCTCTTCCCTTTAAAGCTATGACATGGTACCCATATTACTTAAACCCTATCTCTGGGAGAGTATTCAGTTTAAGTTTTCTAACAATTCAATACGGTCTTAGATACAATTCAATCGCCTGATAGAATTAAATCTAATTGCCTCCTAGTGTTTAAGTAAAGCATAAAGCGTTGCACATTGATGGAAACAAACAATAGTCGTAATAGTGTAAACTTTGAACAAAGATGTCGAAGTTCTTTACGTTAACACCTAACGCCTTTTTCCACGATCGCCTTTTTTTATTCATAGGGTGAGTATCTTTGACAACCGAGGAAGGAAAATTAAATGGTATAACTAGTTTCATCATCATTCATTCCAGCACAGTTCTCATTCATTCCACAGAATCAATGTTGTTCAATAGAGAACAACTAATTGGAATAATTTGGACCCCATGTCAAATTATTCCAATTAGTACTTCTGCATTACTCTGAGAAGAGATATATCTTTGAACGATAGAACGAGTTAGTCAATACTTTCAAAATAGATTATATTGAAGGGACACAAAGGACTGCGATCCCAGTGTGGATCTGTTGTGCAGCCCGTTAGTTCACCATAGTTATTTTGAGTGATAACTCTGGTTTTGTTGGTTAAAGATTAAACATTTCTTTTGGGGTTAATAAGGCAGCACCCAAAATCTTAGCTCTCTGAGACCCAAACTTCAAATGCATAGTTACATTGAATATGTTCTGAGGTTTCCTCTTATAGGCTATATAAAACTTCAATAGTTTTTAACTGGTTTAGTAATATAGATTTTCTTTTGACCAATGCCATAGATCCATTCGAAAATTAAAAAAATCTAAGGACGTGTTTCATACTACTCAGCTAATCTAGGTTTAACTTGCTGTAAGATTAAACTCGAAACAAATTTAGGCTGACTTTAACCGATGATTGTGTATTTCAGTTATGGATGTAGGATCAGTTAACTTAGTATTGCCAACTTTTTAGTCAAAAACATAAACAATAAACAGCTGTTTTTTTTGCAAATATTACTTTTGTAAAATGTAAAACTTTAGAATAAATAAAAATAAACATTTAAAACAGTAATAATATCGATAAAAGAAACCAGAAAAACTACTATTTACTTAAAATATTAAGTTTTTCTTCTTCCGAATTCATTATTTTTTCGTATTTGTTGATTTTGTGTTTTCATTTGTAACTTAAGTTTAATTGACCAATTACACTCAGTTAAACTAAGGGCGACTTTTTCTGATAAAGATAATCTTCATTCTTTGGATAAACCTGGTTTAATATATGTTTCATGTTTTTCATTTATCGGTAAAGTTACTTATTATCTTAGTTTAACTGAGTGTAATTGGCCAATTAAACTAAAGTTATAAGTGAAAAAAAAAAAACACAATTAACAAAAACAATAAAACAATGATTTCGGAAGAACAAAAACTTAATATTTTAAGAAAATTGCAATATTCTAATTAGTTTTGTTTTATTTATTATTAAATGTTTATTTAACATTTTTCCAAAATTTTTCATTTTACAAAAGTGTTGTTTGCAAAAAACATCTGTTCATTGTTTATGTTTTTGAGTGAAAACTTGGCAATACTAACAAAGTTAAAGTTAATCTAAACTGAAAGTTAATCTAAAACTGAAAAACACAATCAACCAGGTTTAACCAAAGAATGACGATTACCTTTATCAAAAAAAAAAAAAAAAAACCCGCCCTAAGTCGTTTCGACTTTTTAGGAATTTTATTTCGGACTGATTACTGAAAAACACAAAACATATATTAAACCAGGTTTAACCAAAGAATGAAAATTATCTTTATCAGAAAATCCCGCCATAAGTAATAAGATAACCTCTTTTAAAGTAAAGCTTTCGTACTTTCGGCATCGATGGAAACAAAAAGTTGTGGGACGAACTTAGCTTTGATCTACTATCTTCTAAATAGTCTTAAAGTGATCTTCTAATTTGCCGCCCAATCTTACATTGACTCCAAACTATATTTTTAGTCCAGTGCCTGTGAACTACTACTACTAGTTATATAGCAGCTAATGAAATGGTTAACAACGGTTTATTCGGTTGATTAGCTTCGGTTTGTTTTAATATCTCCCTTTTTAACTTCAGTAATAATTAATTTTTTTAAAAGCGATCGATTTCCAGTCTCAGTATTTGGCATTATTAACTTCTCGCTTATGATGTTCTATGGAAGTGTGATTATAACTAAAATTATAATAAAAATCACTTAAAAGAATCCATTCTTTCAAACATTTGTTATAGACATTGCCGGTTATAGGTCAGTTATTATGATATATCACAATTACAATTGTTATTTCTTGGAAAAATTACAATTCAACTCATAATTATAATGATGACGTTTATATTAAATTATTTATTTGTTTGTTTTTTGCACTTACTTTGTTTATAAACATAATTAATATTGCTGAAATGTAATCTCAAGTTGTTGGAATTAATAAAATAGCCGGATGAAGAGGAGGGTTGTGTAGTGTTGGATGATAATATAGAATTTTCATGTAAAATATCACCATTACTGTGTACGGTTTTTGCCGCTGCCGCTGTAGTTTTCATTGGCAATTGTAATTGATCCTCGTTATCAGACATTTTTTATTTGTTTCTTTCAACACTTGTTTTGTTAGAATTTTAAAGAGATCTTTATTTATTAACAAAAAAATGATTTTTAAAACATTTTCGTTAATATTTAACCACTCTCGTTAATTTGCGTTGTTATTATGATTTTTAAATAATTTTTCTACATATATTTTTGAATTCTTTTCTTGATAATTGCTAATTTTCTAGCAATTTACTGTCTGATCGTTTTGTACTCATTAATTTAAAATTTCAAAATAACTCAAATTAATTTTTTTGCAACTTAAATTTATTTTTTATTGATACGTTTTATACGTTTATTTGTTTTTCTTTTATTTAATAATAATCTTTGTTAAAAGATTTAGATAATGTTTGAAGTACTTTATTGTTTTTGCTTTAATGGTAAAATTTTCTTTATAATATTTTTCTTATTCACTTTTTTTATTTCTTTATTGATTTATTAGATTAATAATAAAACGTTTACATGTTTGATTTTATTGCAGTTAAAAATTTTATATTTGTTTTCTATTTCATTATATCTAAGACAAGTGTGCAACTTGTCTGGCTGACCGTTTAAACTAAACTAAATTGCATTTTGACTCAGTTGCAAGACGACAGTTTGTTTGTGAAACGTCTCGCTTTGAGTGATTTTTCTTACAGTGTTGATCATTTAATTAGCGGTGGAGTAAGAAGTACTAAGTAAATATGTATATTTTTTATTTCTAAGATCAGTGTGCAACTTGTCTGGTTGAACGTTAAAACTAAACTAAGTTACATTTTGACTCAGTTGCAAAGTCAAGAGTTGGTTTGTGAAACATTTCGTTTTGAGTGATTTTTCTTACAGTGTTGATCATTTAATTAGCGGTGGTAAAAGAAGTATTAAATAAATATTAATTATTTAAGTAAACATGTTTTATGTAATTATCTGTTTTCTTAAAGATAAATTCATTATATACACATGGGTTAAGATTCCGTTGATGACCTTTGACCTTAATTATACTTAACCGAGGTAGCATTTTTTGAATTTTTTATCACATTCGAGTTATTTATAACTCTTCTGCATGATAAAAATGTTCATATATGAGCTCATATTCTGATCATTAATGATATAGTCATCGGGAGAAATTGGTACCCTAACCACGACTCTTATATGAGCCCCTCTTTTGATCAGTTTTGACTAATTTTTAAACGTTATTTAAGTGAAATTGTTGTTGTTCTGTTTAAAACCATTACATAGGAAACGATATTAAATCAAAAACTATTATAATTCAAACATCAGGATGATCAATTTATGTTAGCCCTTCAATGTAAATGATCACAGTTGCTTTCATTTAAATGATATTTTATTCTCTATATCTTTGATGATCAAATGTGTTGAATTTTTTTCTTTTAACAACTCTAATCTTATTTGGAATGTGTAGGATTAATTTGCAAATCGGTACTGCACCGCTAGTAAATTTGTTAACTAACGAAAATTCATACATCGCAAACCCTGAATAGATTAATTAGAGGATGCGATAGGGTTGAACGTTTCTACTACTTGAGACAAATTACTGGATATCAAGAGTATACTAGAAGAATTCTTTGAACTTTTCAGATTGTGGTTTATTACCCATAAAAGTGCGCGGAACAATTGACTATATATCTGGGAAATGCCATCTGATGTAATAAAAGCAAACCTATATAAAAGCGTATCCCGAGGTACTGTCATTTTCTCAGTACAATATGTTTAAAGTTAAGCAGTTTTTGCCTTGAAATTTGTTTAATCTTAAATTTTGGATTTAAAGAACTCAAAGCCCCAATTCCCTAATGATTAAAATTATTCTGAAAGGATCACAAGATTTTAACTATCCTTTAATAGATGATAATGATTACGATTTTTTTTATTAAAAGAAGCCAACAAAATTTGAAGAAAGTCAAAATGCAGAGACCAATATTATAATTTTTGAGCTAACGTATTCTAAAGTTTAAAGGAACACACAATAGCTTCAAGAGGCCGTTATTTACAAAATCAGTTATGTCATATGTTATAACATCTTAAAATGGAGGAAAAATGATGGTTTTCCAAATTTTGGATACTATATCTTAAAAATATATTATGATTTTTGTTTGTGCAATCTTCAACTAATAACCTGTATATCTAAGCTTCAAAAAGTATTGGATAAAAATCTGAAAGTTCAAATTCTGACCTATGATTCAGATAGATAGACTACATCCAGTATTATTTAGGTATTGAATTCCTATTATATAAAACCCGCTACGTTGATATCTTATCATAAGTATTAAGTTTTAATTTATTACATGCTAATTAATTGTGCAACTCTGTTTCCTTAATGCGAAATTACTCAAATGTCATTAACAACAAAAAAATAACGCGTGTTTAAAGTCAACAACATTAGTATATATCTCTTAAATAAATTTTTAAGATAATTAACGCTTTTTTTAAACAAACTTGTTTTTATTTTGGATGGTTTGTTCACTAGTTTCTTGACTCATAGTTTCGGTTGCAACAGTGTAACTGTTTTTATGTTTCACTTAATGTTAAAGTGAAAGTGAGTATATTTTTGATTGCTACATGTGCATATGTTTTTTTTTTTTTTATTTTGGAAAAGTCGTCACAACACATTTCTCAAAATTGTTCAATTAAACTGAGTGTTAAAGTTCAGTCAACTAAATGTTGAAGTCAAACTTACGATTTCGTGTGTTTCCAATTTAAACTATTTATTTTTAAGTTCGTTATAAATTACGCCTTTATTATGATTATGTGAGGGAGGTGTAGAGGTTATTGTGATCTTGAATTTGTAAAGAGTGAAAGAGAGTTTTCTTTGTGTAAACTAAGTAGAAGAGGGGCATTTAATTAGGCCTAGATTTCTATGATATTAGAAAAGTGTTGTCAACTTTTTCAGTATATAAAACTGTTTAATTTTCTTAATGTTGAACACTCAGAGGTGGTTTTAAGTGCAGGGAACCTAAAAAAGTTAAAAATTTGATGTCGTTTTTTAATCAGTCGTATATATATTGTTTCCCCCTATGTGCAACAATAAACTAGTCTATAGTAAAGTCTACAGTCTAGTCTATAGTCTAGTCTATAACCTAGTCCATATGCCATATGCTAGTCTAGTCTATAGTCTAGCCTCTAGTTAAGTCTTTAGTCTATGTAGTCTGTACTTTAGTATATATTCTAATCTATATTCTAGCATATAGTTTATTCAATAGTCTAGTCTATATTTTCTATAGCCTAATCTTTTGTCTAGTCTATAGTCTATTCAATAGTCTAGTCTATAGTCTAGTCGATAGTCTAGTATACAGTCTAGTCTAGTCCACAGTCTAATCTATAGTCAGTCTATAGTCTAGTCAATAGTCTAGTCTAGTCTCTAGTTAAGTCTTTAGTCTAGTCTGTACTTTAGTATATATTCTAGTCTATATTCTAGTATATAGTTTATTCAATAGTCTAGTCTTGTCTCTAGTTAAGTCTTTAGTCTAGTCTGTACTTTAGTATATATTCTAGTCTATATTCTAGTATATAGTTTATTCAATAGTCTAGTCTATATTTTCTATAGCCTAATCTTTTGTCTAGTCTATAGTCTA
Source organism: Lucilia cuprina (assembly GCF_022045245.1). Taxonomy (NCBI): domain Eukaryota; kingdom Metazoa; phylum Arthropoda; class Insecta; order Diptera; family Calliphoridae; genus Lucilia; species Lucilia cuprina. The sequence goes on along the minus strand of NC_060950.1, from coordinate 30,757,855 downwards.
TTCAATAGTCTAGTCTACAGTCTAGTCCACAGTCTTATCTACAGTCTAGTCTATAGTCTAGTCTATAGTCTAGTCAATAGTCTAGTCAGTAGTCTAGTCTATAGTCTAGTCAAATGTCTAGTCTATAGTCTAGTCTATAGTTTAGTCTATAGTCTAGTATATTATTTTGTCTATAGTCTAGTTTATAGTCTAGTCTATTGTCTAGTCTACAGTCTGTATTCTAGTCTACAGCCTGTAGTCTAGTCTATTGTCTAGGCTATTGTCTAGTCTGTAGTCTAGCATAAGTCTAGTCTTAAGTATAGTATATAGTCTAATATATATTCTAGTCCATAGTCTAGTCTATAATCTTGTCTATAGTCTAGTCTATAGTCTTGTCTATTGTCTAGTCTAATGTCTAGTCTATATTCTAGTCTATAGTCTAGTCTATAGTCTAGTCTATAGTCTAGTCTATAGTCTAGTCTATAGTCTAGTCTATAGTCTAGTCTATAGTCTAGTCTATAGTCTAGTCTATAGTCTAGTCTATAGTCTAGTCTATAGTCTAGTCTATAGTCTAGTCTATAGTCTAGTCTATAGTCTAGTCTATAGTCTAGTCTATAGTCTAGTCTAGTCTATAGTCAAGTCTATAGTCAAGTCTATAGTCTAGTCTATAGTCTAGTCTATAGTCTAGTCTATAGTCTAGTCTATAGTAAAGTCTATTGTCTAGTCTCTAGTATTGTCTATAGTTTTCTTTATAGTCTAGCCTATAGTCTTGTCTATAGTCTATTCTAATCTATAGTCTAAAGTCTAGTCTAGTCTTAAGACTAGTCTATATTCTAGTCTATAGTCTAGTCTAGTTTATTGTCTAGTCTATAGTCCGTAGTCGAGTCTATAGTCTTAGTCTAGGTTATAGTCTACTCTATAGTCTACTGTAGTCTAGTATGTAGTCTAGTCTATAGTCTTGTCTATGGTCTAGTCTATAGTCTAGTCTATAATATAGTCTATAGTCTAGCCTAATCTACACTAAGGTCTTTAGTATATACTATTGTCTAGTCAATAGTCTAGTCTGTAGTCTAGTCTACAGTCTTGTTTATAGTATCAGGCCTATTGTAGACCATAGTCTAGTCCCTATCGCGCATATTGTACGCTCCTTAGCCAGTGCCTTAGTTGGGAATCGAAGCCACCACCTGTCTCTAACAGACTATAACACTTATTACTTACCTAGCACAAAAAATATAAACAAACTTGTTTGATTATTTTCAAGAAATGTGATTTATGATCATTGAACTTTATAATTGTTTAAGCGGATTTCAACTGGAACTACTAGGTAATTATGTATTTGTTAACTTACCAGATCAGAGCAATAAAGTAATTAAACAGAAATTAGAACATTATAAAAAATTACGGAATTAATAAAGAGATTAATGATTAAAAATTATACACAAATGTTAAAATTTACATGCAAAATGTTTTATAGCGCTAAATTAAATAAAAATGTGTATAATAAAATAATTAAATCTGACAATTAATTGCAACAAAAGGCACGTTTATTGTTTTTTTTTTTTAACTTTTAAATCAATCGAATGAATTTTTATAAATATAAATAGTTATAAATAATATAATTGTACATAAATGGCTATTAAACTTACCTTACTTCATTCCAAGTGGTTTTCCAAATGCAAAAGACGTAAATGGAGACGCCAGGTGGTGTCTCCAAATAATTCTTAATTGTGTTAAAAACAAATGCGTGTTAAAATTTTTAATAATGTTTTTTTTTTTTTTTTTTTTTTGCAAAAATAAAATCTTGGTTTTTTATCTGTCTGATTTGTTACGTTTTATGAATATTAATTTGAAAATAACTAAAGTTATATTTTTGCAATTTTTGTTTCGAATAATATTTTTTTGTTTTCTCAATTTATGGCCAGTAATAAAATGTTTCTACATATTTTGCAATAAATGGAATATTGTTTTACTTTTAAGTTGCCCCATTGAGTACTATACCTCTTTTAGAAAAGATCACTCAAATTGAGTACTTTTATTAGAGTACTGTGTGTTAATTTAACGAAAGCTTTATCTATACCTCTATTTATCTAAAGCTCAGTTTAATGTTAAAGCTTTAAGTTTAAAAATTGTGTGGTAGAGCTACAGTTATAAATCAAATTAACGTTAAAATTTAAAATAATAAATACTTAAACATTTGAAAATTTATTTTATGGTGAGCGATCAATACCAAAACAACTTAGGAAAACGAAGAACATTTTGGGTGGATTTGGTTAATTTAATTTTAATTTATTTTCCAAAATAAACCTAGCCTATTGGCCATAATCGGTTAAATTATATTGCTTCGTTTTATCGTGAGCGTGTTTTACACAGACAGACGGACATAGCTAAATCGACTCAGAATTTGATAAGGACCCAGAATAAATATGCTTTGTTGGGTCTCAGATGAATATTTCTTGATGTTACACACGGAATGACAAAGTTATATATACCCTCTATCACCACTGATGGTGGTGGAGGGTATAAAAATGCAAATAAATAAAAAATATATAACTTAATTTGTTAAAATAATGTTTCAAAGCTATTTTTGTATCATATACAAACACTAATATTCCAAAAAATGACAAAATAATGAATAAAAAAAACAGTACATTTACTGTCAAAACGTATTACGAATGTGCCTTAGAAACGGGTTAATTGGCTATCGTTATTCACAGATCGAATTAAGTAATTCAAGTGACCGTGGTAACATGTTATTATGTTATATTGAGAATATTTTTTCGCTCTTTATTAGTTGTTTGTTTTCTAATCCTTTTTTCATACTGCCATTAAGGTACTGAGTAATTAATTCATTCTTGACAATTTTGGAGTATATCGATTCGAGAATGTCTTTAATTTCATTACCAAGCTTGATATTTAATTTTAAAGTATTTGTTGGAACCTAGAATTTTGTTTTCGAGACCTCATCTCATTTTTACATTTCATTATTGTTATTTCTTTGGATGTTGTCATAGAGAAGCTGGTCGAAATTTAATAGCACCCTGTTGTAATCAATTTGAGGATATCTTTCAATTGTCAACCAATTCAAGAAGTCGGAATTGATCAACTTTTTTAACGGTCGCCTTCGGGTTTCAATCTAACCTATGGATTTTGTTATACCATACACCACTTTAGTGGGGAGGGTATATTGGGTTTGTGGCGATTTTTATAACGCACAATAATATTGGTCCTATATCCACCTTACCATACTCATTTTCTAAGTCGATTTAGCTATGTCCGTCCGTTCGTCAGCCCGTCTGTCCGTCCATGTAAACCTTGTAATCAAACTACAGGTCGCAATTTTAGAGATAAATCAATGAAATTTGCAACATGATCTTTTATGGTGTCGTGGACGAAGCCTTTTGGTCCATTATAACACCTAGCTGAATAGGACTTTTAAATTCATAATTATGTTTTATATACTCGTATACAAAAAGCTGCAAAACCAAGTTCTTTACCCTCATGAACTCTATAATTATAAGGCCTCATTTGACCCTAACCCCTATAAAAAGTCCCCTTCAAAATTTTACTTAAATGTCCACAGTTTTATTCAAGAAATAATTGGCTTAAGTATATCAGAAGCAAGGTACAATTGAACTTAAATGTTTTATTATGAAAACTTAATCACATTTTACTTTTTGTAACAGATGTAGGGTATTCATTCTATGGTTGGCTTCGCCCGACTATAATCTCTTACTTGTTTTTATACCCTTCACCTTCGTGAGAAGGGTATATATAAGTTTGTCATTCCGTTTGTAATTTCTATAATATAATTTTCCGACCCTATATATTCTGGATCCTTATAGGTAGCGGAGATGATTAAGCCATGTCCGTCTGTCTGTCTGTCTGTATGTTTGTTGAAATCAGTTTTAAGAAGACCCCAGATATCTGCGAGATCCGAATCTTCCATAATTCTATCAGACATACGACCGGCAAGAACGCTATTTAAAATCAGCAAAATCGGTCCATAAATAACGGAGATATGAGCAAAAAACCGAGACAACCTCTGAAAATTTCATATAAAATTTAGATTTTTTATTCATGCTCAGACAGAAACTGCAAAAAACAAAAACAAAATACATAACAATACGGTAAATATTGTTATTGTAATTTGTTTATAAAAGCAAAGCAGAGCAAGAGCAGCAGAGCAAGAGTAGCAGAGCGAGAGCAGCACTAATGTTTTGTTATTGGCTAGAAATATGAAATTAAGTATGTAGAGCCTGGATTAAGTGAGAACCTATAAAAGGGGACTTTCTGGTACTTTTTCGTTCTTCAAAAGGTATTTTTTGAAATTTCTATAATATTGAACCTAGAAACATGAAATTAAGTATGCATGGCCCGGATTAAGTGAGGACCCAAACAAGGGGAGTTTTTGGTACTTTTTCGTTTTTCAAAAGGTACTTTTTGCAATTTCTACAATATTGAACCTAGAAACATGTTATTAAGTATGTATGGCCCGGATTAAGTGAGGACCCATAAAAGGGGACTTTTTCGTTGTTCAAAAGGTACTTTTTGCAATTTCTATATTATTGAACCTAGAAACATTTAATTAAGTATGTATGGCCCGGATTAAGTGAGGACCCATAAAAGGGGAATTTTTGGTACTTTTTCGTTCTTCAAAAGGTACTTTTTCCAATTTCTACAATATTGAACCTAGAAACATGTAATTAAGTATGTATGGCCCGGATTAAGTGAGGACCCATACAAGGGGACTTTTTGGTACTTTTTCGTTTTTCAAAAGGTACTTTTTGCAATTTCTACGATATTAAACCTAGAAACATGTAATTATGTATGTATGGCCCGGATTAAGTAAGGACCCATAAAAGGGGACTTTTTGGTACTTTTTCGTTTTTCAAAAGGTACTTTTTGCAATTTCTACGATATTAAACCTAGAAACATGTAATTAAGTATGTATGGCCAGGATTAAGTGAGGACCCATGAAAGGGTACTTTTTGGTACTTTTTCATTCTTCAAAAGGTACTTTTTGAAATTTCTATAATATTGAACCTAGAAACATGTAATTAAGTATGTATGGCCCGGATTAAATGAGGACCCATAAAAGGGGACTTTTTGGTACTTTTTCGTTCTTCAAAAGGTACTTTTTGCAATTTCTACAATATTGAACCTAGAAACATGTAATTAAGTATGTATGGCCCGGATTAAATGAGGACCCATACAAGGGGACTTTTTGGTACTTTTTCGTTGTTCAAAAGGTACTTTTTGCAATTTCTACAATATTGAACCTAGAAACATGTAATTAAGTATGTATGGCCCGGATTAAATGAGGACCCATAAAAGGGGACTTTTTGGTACTTTTTCGTTCTTTAAAAGGTACTTTTTGCAATTTCTACAATATTGAACCTAGAAACATGTAATTAAGTATGTATGGCCCGGATTAAGTGAGGACCCATACAAGGGGACTTTTTGGTACTTTTTCGTTTTTCAAAAGGTACTTTTTGCAATTTCTACGATATTAAACCTAGAAACATGTAATTATGTATGTATGGCCCGGATTAAGTAAGGACCCATAAAAGGGGACTTTTTGGTACTTTTTCGTTTTTCAAAAGGTACTTTTTGCAATTTCTACGATATTAAACCTAGAAACATGTAATTAAGTATGTATGGCCAGGATTAAGTGAGGACCCATGAAAGGGTACTTTTTCATTCTTCAAAAGGTACTTTTTGAAATTTCTATAATATTGAACCTAGAAACATGTTATTAAGTTCGTATTTCCCGGATTAAGTGAGAACCAGTAAAAGGGGACTTCTTGGTACTTTTTCATTCTTCAAAAGGTACTTTTTTACAATTTCTACAATATTGAACCTAGGAACATGTAATTAAGTTTGTATGGCCCGGATTAACTGAGGGGGACTTTTTGGTACTTTTTCGTTCTTCAAAAGGTACAAAAGGCTTTAAACACATCATGGTGAAGGGTATATAAGATTCGGCACAGCTGAATATAGAACTCTTACTTGTTTTCATTCTGTTTTGTTTACTTATATGATCTTAAGAGTAGATACGAAGAGGTATTACAATTTATGCAGTCAAAAACCATAATGAGATCGCTTATTGAAGTCATAGGTAGAAGTCTATCTTGTGTCCACTAATTGACTTATCCTTTTGCGATGGAAACTCTGTTGAAATTAAAATTTAATACTTTATTTGCAAAAAATAAATCGTATAATTACACTCAACAAATTAGTACAATTATTTTATCACTCTCTCTTTATAAAGTTGTTGATTTACATGTTTTACACTAATTATTATATAAAAAAAATTCTCATATCAAAAGAAATAACTTAAAATATATATTTATATATAAAATTCCCTTTTTTTACAACAAAACAAAAAACTATAATACAATTAGAAATAAAATACAAAATAAAAACTTTGGCACAATTACTAAAAATACACAGAGTAAGAAATAAATTAACTATTTAAAGTATAGTTTTTAATTTCTTGGAATGTTTAAAATAACATAAAATTAATTAGAAAATTTGATATAAATTATAAAATTATTTAAATAGTTTTTATAATTATCATAGGTTAGTAATTGTTTAAGAAAAAAAAGTATTGCAATGATGTAGATATATAATTATTTAATTATTTTTTTACAAGGATCCAACTCTGATCTTAATTTGCTTAAAATTGGTGTCCGTTTTGACATGTAGAGGGCGTTTGTTCTTATTTTTGGTATAAAAATATACTTTAAATTCTAGTAGTAAATTAATTTGTGATTAAACAACCTTTAATTTTATTTTTTTTCATGTCCTTTGGTGTCTTTTAATACTTTTAAAACTTTTTCTTTAATTAGATAAGTTTTATAAGAAACCAAGAATCTTTTTGTTTAAATTAATATTCGTTTTTTTTTAACTATTCTATTGTTTAGTAAACATTGTCTCAGTTTTTAATTAAAAATTTATAATTCTTATAACAATAGTTTTAGTAATTCATCTCTATCTAAATAATCTCAATCTAAAGGACATTATATAAAATGATACAATACGTAAAGCTAAAAATAAACAAACTAAAAATATAATGGCCGTTTCATAACTGGCATTCAGCATATCGACATCTTTAAGAAATACTTTCGGTCTCGAATAATGACAATACATGGCATTGCATTCTAAACGTGGCCGATCAAAACCGAATATGGACAAGACGGAGGCATCTAAACTGTACTTTAGAAATGATGTTTTAAATATCCATTGCAATGGTTCCGGTGTATGTTTCTCTTGTAGAAAGAAACCGGAAAATGCCAAAAAGGGGCAAATGAAAAAGGGACCCAAAATGGCAGCCAACTACAAAATTAGAATATAATTGTAATAAGAAATTGAAAATTCTTTATAAAAGTCTTTCACATACCTTTATGTTTAATGAAGCTCCCACAGCTAAACCTATACTTTGTCCCACTAAGGCTGTTAAAAATATTATCACACAAAATAATACCACACGAAATACATCTCGCGGCTGATCGGTTAATATATAGGTTATGACTATATACACTGAGGTACATACGAACTGTATTGGTATGTCTGCTAATGTTATGGCAACATAATAAGCTCGCAGTGAGTACCAACGATTAAAGTGTTCTCGTGAGACAATGGGAAATTCTAGGGGAACTAAAAAATAAGAAGTGATATACAATTATTGTTTAGTTCTAATTCAGTTTTTGTTCAGTTCTAGTTCAGTTCTAGTTCAGTTCTAGTTCAATTCTAGTTCAGTTCTAGTTCAGTTCTAGTTCAGTTCTAGTTCAGTTCTAGTTCAGTTCTAGTTCAGT
>NC_060950.1:30747843-30749959 GCF_022045245.1 Lucilia cuprina | reverse complement strand
CTGACATGTTTTTCAAAGGTAACTTGATCAAAAAAAATCAAATAATACTTTGGTTGAAAAATGTAATGAAAAACGTGTGTTAAGAATTTTTCGATCTCACTCCTTATCAAAATAGATCAGATTGTTTTATCATATATGATAAATCAAAGGAATGCTGATCAAAGAACTTATTCTATTACAATGTTAAATGGTTTCGCCATTGAAAAACTGATTTTAAAATCATTGATTAAAAAACTAGAATTAATACCTGAGTCATTCAAAGGAAACAATATTGTCTTTATAAAGCTTTTCTAGCAGTAATTCTTATGCTGCTGTAGAAAACAAATCCCGATTTCTATCAAATATCTTTTATTATAACATCTTCATTTCCCATATATTTACAAATACTGTTGTTGATTTAACCCCTAAATTGTGTACAAAATTATAAATAATTCTAAATAATCTACATTACAAGTTACCCAACCATGTGCGGAATAATTTATTTATTTATTTGAAAAAATACAAAAAAGATTTGTAATTGAATTTATGCAACAAATAAACAAAAGAACAAGTGCAAATGTACTTAAAAATGTTAAGTTCAAATGAGACTTTTGCCTACCCCCCCATATCCTCCATAACCTAATTCGCCATAATATTTACATTATACATTTTATAACAATTTTGTATTTGTTTTAATGTAGAAGAAATAACAATAACAATAAAATATAGCAATGAATAAAATATTACAAACAAATCATATTGCGGCATAAATAACAATGTAAAATTGTTGATAAGCGCATTTTATAATAAAAAAATTTATATTATAAAAAAACAATAATAAAAATATTTACAAACATATGTATTTATTTTTTAAACAATAAACAAACTGAAATTTAGCAATAACTAACCAAAGTTCAGAGAAAAGTCATTCGTATAGTGTTATGTACAGATGGTGGCCAGTAAAAAAGGGACCATTTTTGAGTAAATCGGCTCTCATGGGAAAATGTATTTATATAAACCCTAAATAATATAATTTAAGAGCCAAAAAATTAATAATCCACCAAATATTGGCCACACACTGTAACATATGCACTTAAAAAGACACATGTTTATTATCATTATCTAGTAATATCATTTCATTCATTAAAATTAAAACAGAAACACAAAAACAAACTCATTGAAATACATACACCTGTCTAAAACTCTTCCTCTTTCCTTATTACTTTATTTCCAGACACCAAAAACATACTCAAAGGCATAACGGGTCAATTTAAAGCTGGTGAACTGAGCGCCATTGTTGGACCATCAGGTGCGGGGAAAAGTACTTGCCTTAATATACTCTCAGGATATACGTAATGTAACCTTCATATTTAGTAAAACTACAAAAATTCCTAAACGAAAACATATTTTCTTTTCCATCAAATAAAAAATAATTTAGAGCTTTCGGTTATAGCGGCGATGTGACGGTTAATGATTATATACGTGATATTAAAGCTTTTAAACCAAATGTGGCATTTATAACACAGGATACAAGTTTACATCCGTATTTAACGGTCAAAGAGGCCATGCATTTTTCGGCCAACTTAAAAATCGGTACACATATGAGTAAATGTGCTAAAAGAGAAAGGGTGAGTCGTTTGTTGGATGTTTTTACTAGAACAACTTATTAAAATGTTCTTTTCTGCAGGTTAAAAAGATTTTAGAAGCTATTGGCATGTATGAAAATCGTCATACCAGAACGTCTCAATTGTCGGGCGGGCAACTGAAGAGATTATCTGTTGCCTTAGAATTAGTAAATAATCCACCTGTGTTAATTTTAGATGAACCAACGAGGTTAGCTTTATAGAATGTTAAGAACTAAACTAAAACTAAAGTAGGTCTGAACAAGAACTGAACTGGAATGAACTAAAACTACATTAGAAATGAACAAGAACTTAATTTAAAATTAACTAGATTTAACCTGAACTGAACAAGAACTGAACTAGAACTAGAACTGAACTAAAACTGATCTAGAACTGAACTATAACTAAACTAGAACTGAACTAGAACTGAACTAGAACTGAACTAAAACTGAACTAGAACTGAAATAGAACTGAAATAGAACTGAACTAGAACTGAACTAGAACTGAACTAGAAC
>NC_060950.1:30745440-30747743 GCF_022045245.1 Lucilia cuprina | reverse complement strand
ACTATAGACTAGACTATAGACTAGACTATAGACTAGACTATAGACTAGACTATAGACTAGACTATAGACTAGACTATAGACTATAGACCAGACTATAGACTAGACTATGGACCACACTATAGACTAGACTACACAACATAATAGACCATAGATTCGACTAAAATATAGACAAGATTGTAGACTAGACTACAGTCTGACTATATACTAGAATACAGACTATATACTAGGTTATAGATTAGAGTACTGTCTAGACTGAACTATAGAATAGACTATTGACTAGACTATACACTAGAGTATAGAATATACTATAGACTATACTTTAGAGGAGACTAAAGAATAGACTATAGACTAAACTAAAGACTAAACTCTATTATAGACTCTAGACTACACAACATAATAGACTATAGACTAGATTGTAGACTAGACTATGGACTAGACTGTAGACTAGTCTATAGACTAGATTATTGACTAAAATATAGACTTAACTATTGACTAGAATATACAATAGACTGGACTATAAAGTAGACTATAGACTTGACTAGACTATAAAATAGACTATATACTATAAAGCAGACTAAAGAGTAGACTAAGGACTGGACTTTTTAAGTATTAAAAAACACCGGTAATGTCATAGGAGCTATCGCGGCATTTCTTGTTATCAAAAAGTACTAAATTTTCCATGCCTGTTGTAGTACAATATTCTTGCTATTACACGAGTTTTATAAAGGTCATTAACTTTTGAAAGATCAATAGTCGATTTATAATTGAAGAAATTGATTTTTTTTAATTGCAGATTTATATAAAAAAAAACTTGTGAAAGTATCAAATATAAAGATAAATTATTAATTAAAATTACTAAAAAGCTAAGCTGCCAGTTACTCTAACTATTTAAAATTAATCAGTCACGTGACTTATTCTTTTCCACTTACCATTTCTATAGGAAAATTATTAGAATCAGTTAATCATAGAGAAAATATAATTTCTAAAAACTAGCTCTACTAATCCAATACTATTTTGGTTATACGATATTATACTTTATTTTCATTAATGATTGTTTAATCGAGAAGTAAGCAATTGTTATCGTATATCTCAAACAGTTTAATGTCAATCATTGAATAGGGAACTGAGAAACATTTACTAAAAACAATATTCGTATTCATGTTCAATAATAATTCATTGTTAATTTACAATTATTAATTTGACAGTTGATGTCTAATAATTTGAAAAATACAACAAAATCCTAATATAATTTTAAATAATTTGATTTCGACACAAAGCCACTGTCAATAGATAATGCATAATAATGTATAATTAAAAACAATGTAATATTTGAATAATAAAACTATAGATAAGTAGAACACAAAAAAGTAAAAAAAAGAAAATTTTCATAAATTTATTATAATTTATAAATTAAGCTGTTCTATAATAAGTTGCTAATAATTTTGCAGTTATTGATTAATAACAACAATAACAACAAAAAAGAATTAAACTTTATTGTTAATCACATGGTAAAATATTGTTATGTCTCTGATAACAGACGATAAAGATTAAATATTACACTTAAAGAAATTTTATGGGTTGAATTCGGTGAAACAAGAATTGTTTTAAAATTAGGTGCTAATTCCAGAACGTGTAACTCAATATTTTAACATATCAAAACACATAATTTTAGTGGCCCAAAATAGTCTATAGTTTAGTCTATAGTCTAGTCTATAGTCTAATCTATAGTCTAGTCTATAGTCTAGTCTATAGTCTAGTCTATAGTCTAGTCTATAGTCTAGTCTATAGTCTAGTCTATAGTCTAGTCTATAGTCTAGTCTATAGTCTAGTCTATAGTCTAGTCTATAGTCTAGTCTATAGTCTAGTCTATAGTCTAGTCTATAGTCTAGTCTATAGTCTAGTCTATAGTCTGCTTCGTAGTCCAGAGAATTGTGGGCAATTAAAAACGACATGTTCAACTGATTCATCTTGTTCTGAGCATTTCGGGCATCTTGGTGAGTTGTCATGGCCAAACCGGTGTAAATAGCTCCTATAGATACCATGTCCTGTAAGGAATTGCGTCAAATGGTAGTTCAGCTCACCATGGCGTCTATTTATCCATGTATTGATGTCTGGGATTAGTTGAAAGGTCCATCGGCCCTTACTTGTACTTTCCCATCTCCTCTGCCATTCCCCCATAGTTTTCTCTCTTTCTTTCCGGCTTATTTCCACCTTTGGGATATCTGGATTTCTAAGTTTCTCTTCGTAGACAGCCGATAGTTCTTTGGCTGCTAAGTCCACAGGTATTATGCCCGCTACTACAT
>NC_060950.1:30721596-30745340 GCF_022045245.1 Lucilia cuprina | reverse complement strand
GTCTATAGTATAGTCTATAGTCTAGTCTATAGTCTAGTCTATAGTCTAGTCTATAGTCTAGTCTATAGTCTAGTCTGTAGTCTAGTCTATAGTCTAGTCTATAGTCTATGGTCTAGTCTATAATCTAGTCTATAGTCCATTCTATAGTCTAGTCTATAGCCTAGTCTATTGTCTAGACTATAGTCTAGTCTATAGTGTAGTCCATAGTCTAGTCTATAGTCTAGTCTGTGGTCTTGACTTCTGCCTAGTCTAGTCCTGGAACCGATATCAACTCAAAGTGATGTTGTGTCAGTTGTGCCAATGATTGAATACAATTGAGAAGACATTTCCATCTAATAACATTCCAGTTAAGTTCCTAGTCTATAGTCTTATAAATTAGTTCTATTTCAAGATATAAATTTTCCATGCCTGTACTATAGTAAAAACCGAAAAAACCAAATATTAAAATAATTTAAAGCCATTAAATAGAGTTACGATTCCATTGTATTGTATTTACTATGAGTATAAAAGGAAATCAAAATCTTATCGTTTTGATTAAACCCATTTACTATGTATATTATTGATATGCATACGTTTATTGTATGTTTTCTAAATATTTCCAACTTGTTTCATATTTTCAGGTGTTAAATACATCATAACAACAGGTGTTTTAGGTTTTTTTTTCTTTTCTTTCCTAAAATTATTTTATTACAATTATAAAATTTGGAAACAATGTTTGTAGTTTAATAGATCTACTAACGGCAGTAGTAAAGTTAATTAATTTATTTCTTGCTATCAAAATAATCCATTTTTTTGTTTGTTTCAATAAAGTTTACTTATTAATAAATTTATGACACTAACCATTTAATACTACTGAAATTATTCTAGAAATTAGAAGATTTATTGAAATTACTAAGAATTTGTTACAAACGTAAAAATAATTGATGAGATAAGTTGATCGGTTGCTATGTTTACAGTTGTCATATGATAGTTTTATAGAGGAAATGATCTTTAAGAATAAAAGTTAAAGTATTACAGAAATAAGAAAGCATCTAGTCATATGATACCATTACAACATTTAAGACGCAATATTGCTTAATCTTATAATCAACATAACTTACTTCCCATTTTATAACGAATTTTGTTTTTATATAAAACCTTGTGCGAAAATTCAGTTTCGCAAACAAGTCTCATAATTCTCTTAATTTAATATTAACACTTCCCATATGTGCATAAAAATATCTTTATCAAAAAATTTCATCATAAATATTTTCACTAATTGTATGTTTCCTAATATAAGTACATCAAAATCAGACAGTATTGTATATAACATTTTTATAGCCATCAATTAACCAAATATTAATATGTACATTAGTCATATGTTAACTCACTTTAATAATTAAGTACTAATGCCTTAGTTTTTGTCAGTGTGATAAAAAATGTACTGAAATGATGACAAAGTGAAATATATAATTAAGGTATTTTGTTGGTTGAGTGATATCTATATATTTCAGTGTCATTACTAATGGATATAATTACACTAGAACTAGTTTTAAATAGAATCATTAAATAGCAATTTTTTAGAAATATTTAAATTTTAGAATGCTGTTCTCTGCGGAAATTTGAAACATTTACCGTTAGGAGAAAATGAGGGCTATATGGTGATAAAATTAATAAGAAGACTATATTCGACTGTAACAGAGCCTGAGTTACTGAGTTAAGCTTTGTATTATGTGGTTATCAAGATAGATAGATAGATAGATAGATAGATAGATAGATAGATAGATAGATAGATAGATAGGTAGATAGATAGATAGATAGGTAGATAGATAGACAGATAGATAGATAGATAGATAGATAGATAGATAGATAGATAGATAGATAGATAGATAGATAGATAGATAGATAGATAGATAGATAGATAGATAGATAGATAGATAGATAGATAGATAGATAAATAAATAAATAAATAGATAGATAGATAGATAGATAGATAGATAGATAGATAGATAGATAGATAGATAGATAGATAGATAGATAAATAGATAGATAGATAGATAGATAGATAGATAGATAGATAGATAGATAGATAGATAGATAGATAGATAGATAGATTGGATAGATAGATAGATAGATAGATAGATAGATAGATAGATAGATTGGATAGATTGGATAGATTGGATAGATTGGATAGATTGGATAGATTGGATAGATTGGATAGATTGGATAGATTGGATAGATTGGATAGATTGGATAGATTGGATAGATTGGATAGATTGGATAGATTGGATAGATTGGATAGATTGGATAGATAGGATAGATAGGATAGATAGGATAGATAGAATAGATAGGATAGTTAGGATAGATAGGAAAGATAGTACAGATAGGATAGATTGGATATATTTGATAGATAGATAGGATAGATAGTATAATTTGGATAGATAGGATTGATATAAGTAATAAAATAAATAGGATAAATAAGATATATAGTATAGGAAGGATAGATAGGATTAATAGCATAGATAAAATATATAGAATATATATGATCGATAGTATGGATATTGTAGATTAGATAAATGGGATTGATATGATAGATGAAATAGATAGATAGTATAATTTGGATAGATAGGATTGATATAAGTAATAAAATAAATAGGATAAATAAGATATATAGTATAGGAAGGATAGATAGGATTAATAGGATAGATAAAATATATTTAAAATATATATGATCGATAGTATGGATAGTGTAGATTAGATAAATGGGATTGATATGATAGATGGAATAGATTCTATATATTAGTATAGATAGAGTATATAAAATAGATTGATTTAATATTGTGGAGATAATTGGTAGCATATATAAGATAGATACAACAGATAGGATGGATAGAATATATTTAAAAGATAATATCGATAGGGAATGTGATATAGATAAATAGGATATATAGTTAGATAGGATACCAAAGGCAGTTTAAATATATTCTCCAAAACTATAGCTATACAGTTTCATTCGATTTCTTAACCCTACTTTACTCAAATACCCCACAATAATTTAACGTGTTAAACATTAAAATTATTATTTTGTCATTATGACACGTATTCAGATTAATATTAAGTAGCTGTTATTTGTTTTTGTTTTCATTCTCAATTTTGTTTTTATGAATTCAATTATTGTTACGACTTTTATTTTAATTTATTTTTTATTTTGCCGTAAATTTTTTTTTACTCGTTATAAAAATCATTGTAATATCCATTAAGGAAATTAGTAATACATATAATGTTTTGTTTTTGTGTTGTTGTTATTATTTATATGGTTCAAAGTACAACAAAAAAACTAAATTTTATACTATGTTTAAGAATACGAATTATGTATTTGTTGTTCGTGAATTTTAATCAAAAAACCTCACTATCACGTATGGGAAGTACTAGAGTGGGTTGACAAATTATTTAAGTATGCAATACTAAAGTTTTTTTTTTTACTTTTCTCAAGAATCTTTAGTTTAAAATTTAAATATTTAATAGAAATAAGGAAATACAAGTTTGAAAATTGTTGAAAACAATTTGTGTAAGTAAAAATTCAAGAATTTCTTTAATATAAATTTAAAATCTTTTATAAATTTGTGTGTGAGAAAAAAAAAACGAAAGAATTTGCAGATTAGTGTAGGTTGAGGATAATTCTAAAAAAAGTTAGAATCAAAATTACATTATATATATAGCCTAGATATCATCATACGATATAGCAATATTCTAGTTCTTAAAGGAATCAAAAACCGACTTTTACTATCAAATTTTTATCATTTTTAATGGCATCTAC
This sequence comes from Lucilia cuprina, assembly GCF_022045245.1. NCBI lineage: Eukaryota > Metazoa > Arthropoda > Insecta > Diptera > Calliphoridae > Lucilia > Lucilia cuprina. The sequence continues at coordinate 30,741,544 of NC_060950.1, read as the reverse complement.
TAACAAATGGGTGTGTAAATAGATATCGGGAACAAAAAAAATTGTAGTATCGAGTTGGTTGCCTTATAAGAACACTTTCCAGTTCGAATTACACAAAAATAGTCTTTCAACCTAGATCAAGGTTTTTAAATTTTATTATATTATATCTCAAAAACCTGATGTAATGGATAAAAAAGGATTTAGCGCAGCTCAATTCTTAGCCGTTCTTTGTAATAGAATATTTGATATTCCTACTGAAATGTACTGTAACTCCTGGACGAGAGTAGTTTCATAACTTTTGACGGTGCATAACCAATTACTATAGGGAGGTAATTTTTGGAGTTGTTAACCTTTCCCCTATGCCGGAATGTTCGACTCAAAACTGCCGTAGAAACGTTATTCTATATGTTGTAGCTATTTAGATTTCAGAAAAGAAAACCTTTTGCAAATGATGGTCCAATCTTTCACAGAAAAGGATGGTCTTGGTCTCGGTACATGTTGGCGCATTTGTTCCGCTTTTGAACTTCTCTAAAGCACAGATTTAGTTATAATATTCAGATTTAAATCATAAAACTACCCAGTAGTCCAATCTTTATTGGAATCATTACATCCGATATATAAGTTTCCGCTGTTGCATTTCGTTAAGGGCTAAAATATAAATTTAGTTATAGTATTCACTTCTAAATCATAAATCTACACGGAAGATCAACAAAGAATCATTACATCCAAAAATGACAGAAATTCCCATTAAAAAATCCAATTGTGGGTCACCAATTTTGGGTTTCTTAAGATATAGAAATATATTTCATCTTTATTTGTAAGGAGAAGAACCAAGGGATTAAGAATATTTTTAAAGTCGGACAACCAAGCCACACTCAAAGCTTGTTGTATATATCTCTACATAAGGATACCCCAGAGCATATTATATGTTCGTTATTAGGATCGCGCAGAGCTGAGCTTTTAGCTGCTAATTTAGTAATACCAAAGGTATGTATCTATAATTAATCTTTCACCAACTTTCTCATGGGTGAACTGAAAGTATTATGATGAACCAAAGGCCAGAAGTTAATTAGGGCGATATCAAGTCATAAAGTCTAAGAGCGAATTGAGTGGTCTCCAGTAGGTTAGTGTTCTAGACAGGAGCTGGATAGAGGCGTATTTCTTTGGTTTTGATGTATATGTGTACATCCTCCTTTCAAACTAACAAACTAGCTAAGACCGAGTTGAGGTAAAGTTTATGGCGTATGTATTATAGACCACTCGGAAGAATATATTAGCTTTAAAGGTAAGGGAGCTCAAAGTAGTTAATCAGATGAATGCAAAAGCATTTGAAGCAACAAAAGCTGAATTACAAATATGAATGAAACAATTCCATAAAGGGTCTTAGAATTTTGAAACGGTGGGTAGAACGACAAAGATCCTATGGGGTAACCTTGACGAGAAATCTCCTTAAAATGAGCCAGTCTGAGTTTAGTATGGTAGGTATTCTGAGTGGACGGAATGGACGTGCGGTTTCAGACGAATGTAGAGCAGGTTGAGAGGATAGCGAAACTCTGCAAGTATTCCGGATTTTTAGTTTAGGATAAAAAAAAATCTGCAAGCCTAGTAAAATCAGAATATTAAAATGATTATATATGACAACTTTCTATAATCTAACTAGGACTTAATAAGTCATTTATATTTTTCTAAATAAAATTCGTACTCACCTCTACGAAAAAATCCCATATGCGCCGTATAGCGTATATTTTCAAAACCAATATTCAGTTTTTTACTCGTTCTACTCTGTTCGTGAGGAAATATAGAGTTGGATGTGGTTGTTGTTGTTGTTGTTGTCGTCGATGTTGACGGTGTCGTTGAGGAGGTAGAATTATTTTTTGTTGTTGTTGCTGATTTAATTTTATCACTTGACAAACTATCATTTTCCGTTTCCAGTGAAGGAGATGAAATTTTTAAATGTAAATTTTTTGGTTTTCTTGAAAATAATCTTCTGGTGGTTGATATTGTAGGTGTGGTCGACGTCGTAGACGTTTGGGGCATAGACGTAGAGTTGTTGTCATTATTATACATTGTTAGAATATTAAGGGTTATGACATCAGTGTCATCACTTTCACCTTTAGCTGAACTATTATGCATATTGTAGGTTGTGTTGTTGGTCTCTGAGGTGGGTATTGAAATATATTTAGATTCGGCCATTTTTAGTTTTGCTTAGTTTTGTTTTAATATATATTTTTTATATTTTTAAGTTTTAGTATTTATTTTTTGTTTTAATTTTCACTTTTATTAAATTTAACATTTACAAAAAGAAACTATTCTTAAACATTTTCTTTATCGAGAGTATCTGTGTTCTGGTGTCTGGTTCAAATTAAATACTTTTTAGTCTGAAACATGATTCATTCATTCACTCACTCACTCACTCACTCACTCAATTGGTTTGTGTCAGTCTTTTAGTTTGATTCCTTTGTCTGTTTTAGAGCGGCTGTTGTCTCGTACTATCTGTAAAGATTTGTTTCGTATTTATTATTGTTTGTTTTCCTAATTTCTTTTTTATTTAATAATTTGTTTATTTGCACTTTTTTTCCTTTGTTGTAGCACTATTCGTAAACACAAAACTGAATGTGATTGTTTTGTTTGGTTTGTAATTGTCAGTTGTTTAGTTGTTGTTTTTTTCTGTTTATTTTGTTTTGAAAATTCTTATTGGTGGTGATGTTATACCCTAATGTTAAATGACGGTATTATAGATACTAATAGGGATTTGGTTTTCAAAGGAAAATTTATTTAAAAAAATGTTCGAAATTATTAAATGTTTTTCTTTTTTTTAATTTTTCAAATAAAAAATGAATTTTCAATTTTTGTTTTTAATTTAGTGATTTATGGAAAACTTTTTTAAAAAACTTTGCAATTAAAAATTATATATATTTTTTTTCAAATGAAAAAGTATTCAAAACAGTTCGAAGTTATTGAAGATTTTTAAAAATTGTTCAATTTATTATAGAAAGTTTTCGAAAATTTCATAATTTTTAATAATTTTCCATTTATAAATTGTTAAAATAAAAAAAAAAAAAATAAAAAATCAGAACATTTCGAAATTATTAAAGTTTTATAAAATAAAATTTGCGATTTATAGGAAACTTTTTAAATTAAAAAAATGAGTTTTTAGTAAATTTTCTTAAATTTCAAAATTTTTGAAGAATTGAAAAATTTCTTATTAAAAATTATAAATTTTTGGAATTGAAAAAAGATTTAAAAAAATTCAAAACTTGATTTTTTTTTGAAAAATTAAAAAAATGTCTTATTTAAAAATTTAAATTTTTCGAATTAAAACAAAATTTAAAAGATTAATAAAAAATTTTTAAAAAAATGTTTTCTTTTTAGCAAAATTTAAAAAATTTTTAATTTTTTTTTAAATTTTTCAAAATAAAACAAAATTTTATTTTTTTTTAAATTTTGTTTTAATTTAAAAAATGTATAATAGAAATTTTCAAAATTTTCCAATTTAAAACCTTTTAAAAATATTATTGAAAAGTTCATACACCCCTATTCTGCATTTCAAATACGTTTAAGATGAAGCTACTCCAACAAAAAACTGAATCGTAAGAAAACGAAGAAGCAATACCATTTCGTTTTAATGCTTTACGAATGTGTGTATTTTGCGTTACGATCGTACCTACGTTTTTGTAAGTTGTTGTTTATGTGACGAAGAGTCGAATCGAAATGCAGAATACCAAAGTTGTCAAACGGAGAAAATATCGATTCGAATTAAAATGCGAAATAGGGGCCACAAATTTTAAAAATTTTCATAATATTCTCACTTGTAAATTATTAATTTTTAGATATTTTTGAAATTATCTCTATTTTTCAATGAATTTTCTTCGTTATAAACAAGTTGCATTTTGTAGAAAAAAATTGTTTTAAGAAAAATTTTAAAAATTTTATTTAAGAATATTTATAACTTTAATAAAATTTTAAAAAATAAATTAAATTTTTCGTAAAATTCTTAAATTTTAAAATACTTTTTTTAATAGATTTTTTTAAATTTTAGAATTTTTTTTAAAATTCTACATATTTTCGAAAATTTTCAAGATTAATTTTTATTATAGAGTAATTTTATTTAAAATACACCGTTCTCCTGCAGTTTTCCTCCTTGGTTACGAAAATATATGAATTCATGTATACACAAAAAATACTGCATTTAAAAAAACAAAGAAGAAGAACATGACACTAAAAAGAGCAAAAAAGAGTCGAGCACTGAATGTACTTATTTAATCATTTCATTTTTTGGTTCGTTTGCATTTTGTGAGGGTTTAATTCAGGTATGGAACATTTAATATTTTCATAAATATTTTAGAAACTTTTCTTTATAACAGTTTTGTCTGGAGAAAATGTATAACAGTTTTTTATATATATTTTTAGTATTACGGTTTCTTTATAGAATTTTTTCTGTATAACAGTTTTCTCTGGAAAAAATGTTGTGTTTTTCTATAGAAACTTTTCTATATAACAGTTGTTTCACATAAAAAGTCTTTAAAACAGTTTTTTCATATATATTTTTGGTATAACAGTTTTTTTTTAAATAAACTTTTCTGTATAACAATTTCTTCTAGACAAAATGTTTTATAGAAACTTTTCTGTATAAAAGTTGTTTCATAAACAACTGTTTCTTTGTAAAAGTTTTATAGCTAAATTTCTGTATGACAGACTTTTTACGGAAAACTTTCTGTATAACAGTTTCCTCTGAACGAAATATTTTATATAACAGTTTTCTCAAAAGAAACATTTCTATACAAAAGCCTTTTCCACAGAAATAATTCTGTGTGTGAAACTGTTTTCTTTTTAAATCCTATATACAGATTTAAATAAAGAATATATTGTATAACAGTTTTATTTTATCAATATGATACTAAATAAAAATCTAAAATCCATCCCTGATTTGTAATGGCTTTGTTCGTTTAATAGACCAAACGTGAATGTATTTTTTATTTCTGTGTAACAGTTTTCTCTGGATAAAATGTTCTGTATAACAGTTTTGTTCTATAGGAACTTATTTGTATAATAGTTGTTTCATAAGCAACTGTTTCTTTATAACAGTTTTATAGCTAAATTTCTATATGAAAGTTTTTATTATAGAAAACTTTCTGTCTAACAGTTTCCTCTTTAGGATATATTATATGTACCAGTTTTCTCTAAAGAAACATTTCTGTATAATAGCTTTTTCATAGAAAATTACCGGTTAAGCAGTATTTTTGGAAAAAAATCTTAGAAACAGATTTAAATAAAGAATACATTGTTTTACAGTTTTATTTTATCAATAGATAGGTTAGGTTAGTGGTTAGTGTTCTAGTCTGGTAGACCGGAGGTCGTGGGTTCGATTCCCACCTGAGGCACTGGTTAAGGAGCGCACAACAGGCCCGAAAGAGTCCTAGGTGTATTTCTTCGGATTTCAAACTTACTAACTAATTAACTAACAAACTAACTAACTAACTAACTAACTTACTAACAAACTAACTAACTAACTAACTAACTAACTAACTAACTAACTAACTAACTTACTTACTTACTAAATAACTAACTAACTAACTAACTAACTAACTAACTAACTAACTAAATAAAAAAACTAATTTTCCATCCCTGATTTGAAATGGCTTTGTTCGTTTAATAGACGAAACGTGAATATGTTTTTTTATTTCGGTCTCTGTTTTGGTCTGGTTTCCATGTACTCACTTACACGTTATCTGACTGCCTCAATATATGGTGCAGTAATGGACAGGTAGGGTCATTGTCATATGAACGTTTTTGAAATGTATATTTTTAACAAATTATGTATAAATTGTTTTTGAGAAAACTCACATATGCATGTACAAGAAATGGTGATTACTGAAGCTAAGAATATTTTTTTAATTTCATTTACTTTTTTTAAAATCTACTTTAATTAAAGAATATTTTTTTTTAATGGAAATTTTTATGATTTACACATCTAAAGCATTTTGTATGCATGTTTATTCGTGGGGTTATTCGTTTTAATAAAATTATACAATTAAAAATTAAAAGAACAAATTCCTTATAAATGAACAAAGAAGTACGTAGTAATTAAATATGATTAATTATAACTTCTTTGTTCAGCATAAGTTCTACCATTATTATCAGATTTTTTCTATACAATTTAATAATTTTATAAAAGGACTAGCATACCCTGAGTGCTTCGCTACCCTAACTTAAATTAAATGTTTTACCCGTTTTTTACCTTTTTACCCGTAAATGTACAAATTTCCAAAAATTCATCTACATACTTAATCAAAAACACATCTACTGTCAAAATTTCATGATTCTAGGTTCAGCCGTTTGGGCTGTGCGATGATGAATCAGTCAATCAGTAGCGCTACTCTTTTATATATATAGACTAGTTTGAACAGGGTGCTTCGCTACCCAATCAAAATACAAATAAAAAAAGTATCAAAATATCTTCCATATATAATATTATTTCTATAATATTATTTCTTAGTCTATAGTCTAGTTTATAGTCTAGTCTATAGTCTAGTCTATAGTCTAGTCTATAGTCTAGTCTATAGTCTAGTCTATAGTCTAGTCTATAGTCTAGTCTATAGTCTAGTCTATAGTGTAGTCTATAGTCTAGTCTATAGTGTAGTCTATAGTCTAGTCTATAGTCTAGTCTATAGTCTAGTCTATAGTCTAGTCTATAGTCTAGTCTATAGTCTAGTCTATGGTCTAGTCTATAGTCTTGTCTATAGTTTAGTCTATAGTCTAGTCTATAGTCTAGTCTAGACTATAGTCTATAGTTTAGTATATAGTCTATAGTCTAGTCTAGACTATAGTCTATAGTTTAGTATATAGTCTATAGTCTAGTCTATATTCTAGTCTAAGTCTGGTCTATAGTATAGTCTAGAGTCTAGTCTATTTACTATTTTATAGTTTAGCCTCCAGTATAGTCTGTAGTCTAGTCTACAGTCTATTCTATAGACTAGAATCTGAATTATAAATTAGACTTTAATCCAGACTAAATCCCTGTTATCAGTATTTATGGTAACACCAGAAGAATTGACAAAATCTTTACGGAAATATGTAAAAAAGAAGAGAATATAATTTCTTTATTATCTAAGAGAACACCAACTCTTGCTTTTATGTATTAATACATACGTATGTCTGTATGAGTATTTATGTATTACCAATTTCTGTTTTGATTCTGTTTACGTTTATTGAACTGGCAGGCGAACAACAAAATCAAAATAAACAAAGTAATATTGTTATTGTTGTAGAATAGACATATATATAACCAGCTGATAGAAAAATCATCACAACAATAATAAGATACATATGAATAGATGTATCTAAGATGCAAGTCTACTTTAGTATAAATGAACATTGAAACATTGTTCACACTAACAAAAAATGTACATAAAATTTTTTTCAGTCTTTTTATTATTCTTATTTGATTACTTTGACTTCAGTCAAAGATAAAGAGATAATAAAACTGTCAGATACATTTCAATGAATTATTAAAATGCAAAATAATCAAACATATCAGACAGACGCATATTAATCAAAGTTTTTCCTTTAATCGCTTTTCATTCTCATTATCAATCAATTGAAATGTACATATTTATGTGTGTATGTACTTATGTTTAAACGTTTCAATTTGATTTAGTTCCAAAGCAAATAAAATAAATTATTTAAATATTTATATTTTCAATAATCAGTTATTTGTTTATCAATTATTTATAAATTGATACATATACGTAATTGAATTTCTTGTTGTTATATTATAATTCTTTTAAATATACTTTAAATTTACTCATATACTTTGACTTTTCAGTATAATTTTAGCACGCGCGTGTTTTACTAAATATTTTGCCGAAATAGTTAAATGATTTTAGTCAGACAGTTTTTTTGTTAGAATATAATTAGACATTTCAAACAAAAAATATATATATATAATTTGTTTTTCTAGTAAAATAGGTCTAATGGCTACGAGGGCGGTTTTTAAAGTTGACAAACATTTTTGCAAAGTAATGGTGACTTTCAAGAAACAATTTTTGTTTCATGATATACATATGTATTTGAGGCGTCTTGCATCTCTTCAGAACACAAAGATACTCATTGAGAATGGACATACACATCTTGTACAATATGGGCGATACATATACTATTGGGGAGTACAAATCCATAGAAAAAACAATTTGAAACTCTTCTATATATCATAAGTGTAACATAAGAGAGTTATTATTTAAGTTATAGTTAAATGTTTGTCCATTTTGTGGAGAGACGTCTCATATTCCAGACTAATTAAAATTGACTTCGATCGAGGCATCATAGAGTTCTGAAGTGAATGGCTATATGTATCAAATACAATCTAGGCGATACGAAGCCATAGTCTATAGTGACTGTAAACTGGAGGAGTCATTTGACTCTGTATCCGACCAGAAAATCTAACCCTTTTGGAAACCAATAACATATACACCTTAGATAAGTTAATACGTGGCTGAATGTTGGGTATGAGTTGATGGCTATTTGATCGCATCATATTTCGGACCTGACATGAACATTATGACACAGCAAATAGTGTCCATGGACATTATGACAGCCAAATAGTGTCATAGTGTCCATGGACATTATGACAGCCAAATAGTGTCATAGTGTCCATGGACATTATGACTATTTCAAAAGTGTCACAATATCTAGAAGCAAAATGTCGTAAAGTTCATGGATTTGAAAGAGTTCATTCATCAAAAAAAGCTTAATTTAGCAAAGCCGGTATTCAAAATACCCCAGAATTAAAAGTCTCTGCGTTTGGCCGAAGGCCTGCTTACATGACATTTTTTTAGGGAATCTATAAATTTATTATATTAGGAGCAATTTTTTTTATTTCCTAAATTCTAAACAAATTATTAAGTACATTTCTATTTTTATAGTGTCACAATGCCCATTGACACTATGACAATTGTTGGCCGTCATAACGTCCATGGAAATTATGTCACTGGACATTGTGTCACGCCACCATCCACGAATGTTATGACACCGCAAAAAAAAATTGTCATAGTGTCCATTGTGACGTTTTAAACAGAAATGTATTGAAATATTTGTTAAGGATTTAACAAAGCGATACTCTAATCTCGGTGAGACATCCTCCCAACTATGGTGTATTTCGCATTTCCATGGCCCTTATATCACTATTAAAAGTGTCAACGGAAGAGGTATTCATGAAGCACGTCAAATGATCTGGTATCCGCCATGTAAACAGAAATGTATTGAAATATTTGATAAGGTTTTAACAAAGCGATACTCTAATCTCGATTAAAATGTTTCTCAACTATGGCTTATTTTGCATTTCCATGGCTCTTTTATCACTATTAAAAGTGTCAACGGAAGAGGTGCTCATGAAGCACGTCAAATGTTATGCTATGGTACTGCGATGGACAGAGATTAGATTGCTGAAGTACTCGAGCAAAGTGTTTACATATGATGTGGTATCCGCCATGTGTAAAAATCACCGATTTGTCGTCTCTAGCTTAGCGTATGGTTGAAAAAGTTTAATTGGAATAAGACCGAGAAGAAGGTTTTTACATAATACACTCCGGATTAAAACCCTCCACCGAAAATAATATTTTGGAAAAATTTTACATTCCCATTTCTACTTCTCAGAGTGTCATCTTGAATCTTGCTATGGTACATCGATGGCCAGAGATTAGATAGCAAAGAGTTTGTATATGATCTGGTATCCGTCATGTACAAATATTGCAACCACCGTGTATCTCAGAGATCTCAAAGGGCGTTGGTGTTTTGTATTTAGACCGACAAGAAGGGGTTCACATAATGTACTCTGGATTAAGCTTTATGGATTGATATATCTAAAAGAATATTATAATCAGAGAAAATTTTGGAAAAATTCCATGTCTACTTCTCATTTTGAATACGGATCGAAATATATCTTACAGTTTTACAAGGATTAAGAATTCATATATAATAATGTAGGTTTAAATATCTATAAACATTTATTTCTTTTAGAATTGATAAGAAACAATTTGAATATTAGGACAATCGTGAACGAACAAAACTAATTTCGAGAATACAAAAACCGATCAGAAAAACTGTGAAATTAAAACAGTTTCGATTGTAACTCCCACATTTTACATTATTTTCTATCTATTAACTTCTTTGTGATATACATTGTACATGTATCAATTCAATTTGCTGAATTAATAGGATTGCAAAGGGGTTTTATTGAAATATGTCCAAATTGGCATGTTTTTAAAACATTGGGGTAATTTTGACCCTAAGCCCGTTTAAGGGTTAATTAATTTTTTTTCACTATTATTGTAAATATCGTTTGTTAATAAATTAATTTCTTAAGTTTTGTGATAATCTACCTAAAAATAGAAACAATTTCGAGTAGTTTCCTTAAAAAATTGCAAATATTACAAAATTTGACCTTTGACCTTTAAAGTTTATGGGTTAATGGCGTCCAAATTGCACGAAACTTTTGATTTTTATTTAGAAATATGTGGACTAATAAATTTACAAAAGGTTTCATTTAAAATACGCAACAATATAATAAAAAGGCTAATTATGCAAAATATTACATAAAATGGGTAAAATGGGTTTTTCTCGAAATCCGCTGAATTCAAATTGCAAGTACCGGCAAACTATAAGAGGTATTGACCTAATTTTTTACTGTTTTATTCCCTAATCTGTTGTCCATAAATCCCTATGAGTTCTCCCAAAAATATTGGAATTTGTTTAACAAAGTATCAAAAAAAACTAAAATTTGATTTTTTAAACGAGCGTTAAAAATATCAAAATTTTTCGATCATAGCTGAGAACAGGTTTACGTTATTCTATAAGGACAAAAACTCATATTCAAGTAACTACAGATGTATTTTAAGTAATACAATTGTTTTATTAGAATATTTTCAAAAATTTGTTTATTTTTTATCACATTTCGAATTCAAGTGCTCTGAGACACGATAATGGCCTGGGGAAAAAACTATAACATAACGATTTTTTTTTTTCAAAATTGTAAAATAGGCTAAAAAATTTAAAAAAAAAATAAAAAAATAGAATTTAATTTTTTTTAAATAAAGTTTTGAAAAGAAAATTAAAAATGTATAAAAACGAAAAAAGCGAAAACATCAAAATATGCACTAAAAGAGTATAATATGCTCTAAAAACTCGAAAATATGCCTTAAATATGCTAAAAAGTCAAATCATGCAAAATTATGCTCTTATGGGTAAAATATGCAAAAATATACTCTAACAAATCGATGCCAAAATTCTCAAATTGGTCTGAAACGTGTAAATATCTTATCCATGAGTCCATACGACGCACCACAAAAAACGTGCATCTGCATATACCCTGGTGATCACTTATAAATGATCTTAATTTATAAATTTTTAAAACCCATGTTATCACTTGTCGATTTTATCGAAATTGTGTTGTCTTTAAGTTGGTGTTTTCTTTTTCCAGTTTTGTGGTTACTTAGTGGCTGATAATTTTCAAAATATACTCACTCTCTAATTGGTTTATTTGAAAATTGCAGTTTTTTTTCTCTGGATTTAAAATTGTGGTTTTAGTTATTTTTTCAGGAAACTAAAAACGTTATTAACTTTAGATAATAATAAATATTAAGTAATTTGTGTTGGAATCTAAAGGTGAATGTTAATTTTACGTTTTAGATAATTATTTATGGTTTATAGATTTTTAATGAAGTTTTTTTTTTTTTGTTATCATTAAGTAAATTATTAAATTTATGTAGTTATTTTTTGGGTTAATTTGCAAGTATTTTTGTTAAGTATTTTATCATATTATTTTAAAATTTTGTTGTTTATTTATTATATTAACTTATTTTTTTTTTAATTTTAACTTTATTTGTTGTATGTTGCTGACGATGAACGTGTCGATAACATTTAAACAACAACAGAAAAAAAAGCTTGGAATATTACTTTAAATTCACTTTTTTTTGTTATTGTTGTTTTGGTTACGTAGAGAATTTTCTTTTAGTATTTTTTAAAAATTTTTTTCAATTGGAAACAATGTGTGTTGTTCACAAAAGCGTTAAATATTTAAACTGATTGGTGTTTAAAAATTGTTAACTCGTAGGTATTTGGCTTTAATAATGACGGCTAAAATATCATTTTATGATATGATTACATTTTTATTAATACTTTTTTTCCGAAATGATTATTATCATTAACACACTGTTGCTGTTGTTGTTTGTTAAATTTCAAATGCTACTTTATCTCTACTTATTATATTTAAGCAACGATCATAAAATTCTCCTCTACCTAAACACACACACATACACTAAACAATCCACCACTCTTTACCCAACACACTGGCGCACTCACTCGATTACACTCACTTTTTTTAAATACAAATTTTCTTTTATTTAAAAAAATATACTTTTTGTTTTAATTTTCGTAAAAAAAAATTCAGTAGTCAGCACAAATTTAAAGAAAAATACAAAACAATAATAAAACCAAAACAAAAACAAAACAGTGTACGAGTCGGTCGGTCTATTGATAAAAATAAACAACGTCTTTACACTCCGAAGTCATACCACAAACTAAATATAGTATTTATTTATATATATTCATTATTTTCGGCCATATGTTTTTTGTTTAGTTTCCATTGTCTACCACTCGAGCCAGCGAACGAAGTCTTCCTCCTTGGTTGCTGCTCCTTGTTGTGTGTTTGTGTTATTTCGAAAGAGGTTAGAGCGAATGACAACAAAAAGAGCAAAGTAAATCAATATTCATGATCAATGTTTCTCATTTTGTCAGTGTTGCTAGCAAGGTGTCAAAGTAATTGTGTCCAAATTTCGGCAACAAAAATACCCAAAATGGTCAAGATAATAAAAAATACATTATTTTTCCATATTTTCGGAGACACAGATATATCACTCTAGATATAGTGTATATCGAAATCTTTCAAATATCTCCATACTCTACATAGCGAATAATACACCCGAAATATGTATCTCGTTATTTATGGATTGTTTTTGCTAATTCCAAATAGAAAACTTTTCGAAAGCATGTATGTCTAGTACCTCTAGTCATCGTCGACCGATGAACATAAAATATCCTGCACAAATAGATCCGAATCTGGTGGGCTCGTAGGTCAAAGTTTCGTGAAAGAGAATGTTAGTTTAGAGCATGAATAAAGCAATATTTCGGTATAAGTTCTGTGTTGTCGTCGTAATAAAAACATAAGGCAACAGAGCAGTGACTGCTTTAGTTAAATATTCGAATTAGGTAAATGACAATATAATTGAAATACAGAATGCATCAGGGTTATTCTCTATGTGACGTAAGTATATTGGGGAGGTTTTTCGGAGTGCCCATGATCGTTGCGTCTCAAATCAAAATTGGGTAAAGAGAATGTTAGTTTAAGGTCTTATGCATGGAGAAAACAAAAAGTTCAGTGCTGTTGTCGTAATGACAATATAAGAGCAGTGAATGCGGGGCTTAATAGTAATATACCAGACTTTCCAAAATGTTTTACCTGAACAGAGGTAAATGTATATTATGCGTCTGACGTATCTTAGATGTTATGATAGGATAGCTTAAGTACGAGAAGGCGCTAAAGCTATCCTATCATAACATCTAAGATACGTCGGACGCATAATATACATTTACAACAAAGTCTCTGTACAGGTAAAACATTTTGGAAAGTCTGGTATCGGGACAAGAGAAAAGGGAATTGAATCGATATCACATGAATGCTTATTATGGCCCTGAATATCTGAAATGCGTGAATCGTGCCACATTTAATTGTCAAGTTCTTTAAAATTTCACTACCTCCCTACTTCGACAGAACTACCATCAAGTAGCCATAAGCAAAATGTTGCCTAGATGCCTAAGAAGCAGGAGAGAGGAGAAGGACGTTTGTTTGGAACAGTTAGTTAGTTTAAAAGGAGGATGTATATACATCAAATCCGAAGAAATACACCTAGCGCTCCTTAACCAGTGACTCAGGTGGGAATCGAACCCACCACCTCCGGTCTACCAGACTAGAACACTAACCTATCGGAGGCCACCTTGTTTGTTTGGAACAAGTTCCACTATGATATAAAGACCTGAATATTTGTTCAAATTCTGTTTGCACTTAGTAGTGTACTAAAGAACATCGGTGCAGCATGGAATCAGCAGTACTCCGAATAAACTTCATTAAAGGCCATCTAAAATGGCTATCGAGTATTTTGGAACGAATATTTACTGCCACAAATGTTATTTAATGTGGTAACTCTCTTTATTTACTATCACTATTTAGTTTTGCTTTACTTCTCTTACACATACACATAATAATCATTGTTGTTTGTAAATTCGGTTTTACGAGTTTTTTTCGTATTCAATACTCGTATTTCTTATCATTTAAATTTGCACTAAACATGTGTTGTAGTAACAAAAACTACTTAAAAGGAGCACATAACTACTACACTTCTTATTGAATAAAGTACTACGACTAGTAGCAGGCAACTAATGTTTTTGTTACTTGTACTTGTTTGTACATATGATAATCAGATGTACTATGTATGATTGTTTTTGTTTTTATTACAGCTGATTTCTTGCAACAACAAAAAAATATACTTATGTATGTATGGTTTTATTTACTCGTACTTAGTCAATTACTTAATCCGATTTGAATGACGACTGTCAATGTTTGCTGACTCTCTGATTTTACTCTTTATTGTGATTGTTTTTTATGCATACTTGTGTGTGGTTGTGTAGATTTTTCGACAACTTATGTTGGTCGAAACTTTTGGGTTTAATTTTTTTCGAAATTATTTATATTTTTCCTTGTTTTTCAAAATATTTTTTTTTATATTTCTCTATACTTACTTGCTGCAGAGTTTTTAATACAACTTCGTTTATATTTATTTTTTAATTTAATTTTCCTACTGTATTTCATTTGAACTGTTGGACTTGTTTTCTGGATGTCTTATCACTTCCCACTTTATGATACTCTATTTTACAGTGATTATGAGTAGTTAAAAATGTTCAAAATATTTTTCTAGTTATTTGCCATTGCCAAACATAAAGAGATAAAAAAGAAAAGGGAGCTTTAACCGACACCTACAGGAAAATTCTATTGATGATCATGTTAGGATTCTCTCCTAACCCTTTGAACAAAAATGAGCAAGATCTGCAGAAAAGCTGCATACTGAACACAAGTAGTTAGTTAGTTCGAAAGGAGGATGTACATACATATATACATCAAATCCGAAGAAATACACCTAGGCCTCATCATCGGGCCTGTTGTGCGCCTCAGGTGGGAATCGAACCTACCACCTCTAGTCTACCAGACTAGAACACTAACCTACCGGAACACAAGTATAGCGACAAAGCTAAATTCTATAGTCTACGAATGAGGATGACTATGATGGTGAACATGTCGTTCAAATCAAAATCGAAGAGAAAAGTATTAAAAAAGATTTTTCCAAAGCAGAAGAAAACGGTATATGCTGAAAATCTTACGCCAAAGCTTCGAAGAAGTTGACATCACACCAAAGTTCTTGCAACCTAAAGATCTTTTTGGATAGCATACCTTAGGACTTTTTAACAAGAGAGATCTTTCTGTGCTCTCTATATAATAGGAAGGGGCTGCCAATTTACAAAGCCGTGGAAATGTGAAGGTTTTTTCACAGGAAACAGCACTGTTGTTGTGAAAGGTATAGGACAATACATACTTAACCAAGAACATATACATACATTTTGCTTTTAAAGAAATTGGAACTTATAAGGAAGTATTAACGAACGGGTCTGCATCATCATAATCCCCTACAGCCAAAATAAAAAGTCTAATCCTAAGAACATGGAGGTGAACGCTAACTTTGCATCATACGGTTAAGTTGTATTCTTGAAGATTTGCAAGGTGTCCGAAAAGGACACCTTAAAGCTAGAGGTCCACAACACGCATTCAAGCATTCTCTGCGTTTGTCAAAAAAGTAGAATCAATGTATTTGTATGCTTAAAGTAACAAAGACAAAAGCGTAGAATGCTTAAAGTAGATCTACTTTCTACTTTAATAAGCGTCACAAACGGCGCACGAACATGTCAGCTGATTTTGACATTTTAATAAATTAATATGAGATAAATGATGAAAAAATAAATAAATGCTGTAGAAAGCGCGAAGTTTGTAACTACGTCGCATGTAAGACCTGGTCCACACTAGGAAACTTTTGTTGAGAAACTTTTTCTTAATTCTCTTTTGAAGTTTCTTTAATGTCCACACATCGAAACTTTTGTTTCAGAAACTACGTGTAAATTGCATTGATTTGCTGTTGTACGAATGATAAGAATAACAAAACAAGTTTCCGAGAACGGGAAACTCCGTACCGCGATGGAGATGAATGATATTCTTTCTCTCTCACGCAAAACTATAAGTTTCCTAGTATGGACCGGCAGTAACTTGAAGTTGAAGTGTACAATGCGCAGTAGATATGAAAAGCGCGTAATGATTCGACGCGAAGACGCTTAGTATGGACAATCGAGTCATTTATGAATACTCTGCACGATTAAAATGATCACATATGCGCTCATTTTCTGATCATAAATGATATTTTCGTTGAGAGAAAATTCGTCTTTTGATCAGTCCTGACTCGTTTTTAAACCATTTTGTAGTCATTAATTAGTCAATTTCTGGTCGTTTTAGAGTTATTTACGTTTTCGGTAATGAAATATATGATTTACTTTGTAAAGGAAGAGGAACATGAGGAAGAACTCCGTTCGACATAATGTGGTCTAAATTTATAACATGGTTTTTATAAAACCATACAGCCACTTGAAATAATGGAACGGTGATTAGAACGGCTAAAATTATATGGAATGACCCATGAAATTACAGATTTTATTTGGTGAATATTTTGGCATTAATATCTCATTTTCGTGCAATTAAAAGAGATTGATTCGACATGAAAGTTGTGTTAAAATCATATAGGTATAGAAATTGTTCACTTTAGTTAGAATAATTTTAATTCCATTTCAAATTTTTACCATAAAATTTCCCGACCCTGCTTAAGGAGGCAATAAAGCCATGTCCGCCTGTCTGTTTATTTCTTAATATAATAATTAGTTGTTTTTAATTAATGCAGCAAATACGTGATCCAATTTCAATAAAAATCGTTCATAAAAAATTTATTAATACTAAAACATTCGAATGAATGTGCTTTTTTTACAATTTTAAATCCATTTTTTTAGTTATGTAAAAAATTATCATTTTATTGTAAAATTGTTGAAATTAAAAGATTGTCTCAGATATGTGAAAAGTCCGAGAAAAAAATCCACGTCGGTCCCGGAGTGTAATGCAGAAAAATTTTAACCCGATAGAACTAGCCGTTTTGAAATTACAAATTTATTTTTCAAAAATTTTCGTTTTATACCCACTGTACACTAAAACAGTCTAATAAAGTTCGTATTTCAAAAATCCCATTTCAATTGGATACATGTTCACTATATTTTTCAATATTATATACTTAACAATACTGAAAAAAAACAACAAAAACAAATTCAAAATTTCATTCATATTTTTTAGGTCAAAAACTGACTGACGTTTATTCTGCATTCTAGTTTGACGTCTTGTTTATTTACTTTTAGTTTATTTTGTTTATACAAAATTTAACATATAATATTGATAGAGAATTTGGAAAATAAAACAAAAAAATAACTCTCTTGTTATTAAACACATGTTCCTCTTAAAAAAAGTACTTTTCGTACAAAAGTACCTACATAGTTTTTGTACATTTACTAACCCTCCTAAAAGTATTCTTTGGTAATTTAAACTTTAAATTAACCCACTATGTGTACTAGAACACGTTTTTTATACCCTACACCACTATAGTGGGGAGGGTATTATGCGTTTGTGCTGAAGTTTGTAACACCCAAAAATATTGGTCCTAGACCCAACTTAAAGTATACCAATCGGCTCAGAATCACTTCCTGAGTCGATTTAGCTATGTCCGTCTGTCTGTGTGTCCATGTAAACCTTGTGCGCACGTTGCAGGTCGCAATTTTTAAGATAATTTGATGAAATTTGGCACATACCCTTCATTCAGGGTTCAGGGACGAACGCTATTAAAAATGGTTGAAATCGGTCCATTATTTCTCCTAGCCCCCATACAACCGTACCTTCCGAATCGGGCCTTTAGGCTCACAATTACGTTAAATGTTTTATAATGTCAACAAAAATCAACAAAAATTAGTTTTATAGAACAATAAATGACAATACTAATTTTTATAGAGATCGGGCCTCATTTGACCCTAGCCCCCATACAAACTCCCCTTCAGAAAATGACTTGAAGGTCAAAATTAACTTATAATTACTAATAAAACGATCAAAATCTACATAAATGACTTTGAAGTAGACGTAAATTCATTTACCAAAATTTATAAGGATAGGCCCATATTTACCCCTTCTCCCCTATGAACCCTCTTGTAGAAAATCTCTTTTTTGTCAACAATAAGTAAAAAATTTCACAATAAAACAAATTAAATGCTTTATGTAAAAAAAATCCACAATTTTAACATACTGACTGGTGTAGGGTATCATATGGTCGGCAATGTCCGACTATAAATTCATACTTGTTTTATTATCAAATCGTAAATACTAATTAGGCTTAGTCGAAAAAAGTCGAAGTCGACTATTTTGTTCCAAAAAAGGTCGATAAGTCGAAAAAAGTCGAAAAGTCGGAAGAAGTCGAAAACTAGAAAATTGTAGAAACAAGTCAAAAATAGTCGAAAATTTTAAAAAAGTGGAAAAAAGTCAAAAACTCAAAAATAGTCGGGAAAAACTCGGATAAAAGTCAAAAAATAGTAGGAAAAAAGTCGAAAAGTCGGGAAAAGTCAAAAAGTCGATTATTTATAAAATACTTATTATACCTAAACCGTAATTAGGCTTCTATAGTCGACTTTTTGCATTTAGTTAAAAGTCGACATTTCAACTTTTTGCATTTAATGCAAAGTCGATTTTTCATCTTATTTCAGTTAGTTAAAAGTCGATTTTTCGACTTTTAGTATTTTGTAAATTGTCGGCTATTCGACTTTTTTTTGACTATTTTCTTTTTACTTTTTTCGACTTTTCTACTATTTTTGACTTTTTCCGTTTTTTCGACCTTTTCCGACTTTTTGACTATTTCAGATTTGTGGACGATTTTCGGCTTTTATTGGATTTTCAACTATTTTCGACTGTTTGACTATTTTTGTCATTTTCCGACTTTTTTCGATTTTTCTACTATTTTAGACTTTTTCTGACTTATCGACTTTTATTTCCAAATTCGACTTTTTTTTACAGACAATAGTCGAGTTATCGACTTTTTTGGAATAGTCGACTTCGACTTTTTTCGATAAAAAGTCGATTGTTCGAAAGTCGATTTAAAGAACCCTAATATTAATATGTATATATATTGCAGAAAATATTTTGTGTTAATTTAATGATGACTGCTAAAAATATTGTTATTTCTTCTTATTTACTCATATATACACAACAAGTACAACAACCACGTCAAGTAACCGCAAAAATTAAATATATTTAATATTCAGTTGCAGTACGTGGATGAACGGTTAGAATTGCTGCACATGCTTGACTTTAAACTGATTAAAAAATGTTAATTTTAACCGAAAAAAATTTGCAGTTTTTTTGCGTATCTGTCTGTATAAGGAGTGCGATTTCAAGGAACACACGTTCTGCGAATGTTAATAATTTAGGATTGTTGTAAATTTCAGATTTATTTTTAAAATGCTCGTCTTTTACAAATACAAATGAATTGTGAACTGATTTGTGACACAACTAGAACTACTTAAGCTGGAACTGAACTAAAACTAAACTAGAAATACATCTAAACTAGAACTGAAATAGAAATGAACTAAAACTGAACTAGAACTGAACTTGAACTGAACTAGAACTGAACTAGAACTGAACTAGAACTGAACTAGAACTGAACTAGAACTGAACTAGAACTGAACTAGA
>NC_060950.1:30709241-30721149 GCF_022045245.1 Lucilia cuprina | reverse complement strand
TGAACTAGAACTGAACTAGAACTGAACTAGAACTGAACTAGAACTGAACTAGAACTGAACTAGAACTGAACTAGAACTAGAACTGAACTAGAACTGAACTAGAACTAACCTACAACTGAACTAGAACTGAACTAGAACTAACCTAGAACTGAACTCGAACTGAACTAGAACTGAACTAGATCTGAACTAGAACTGAACTAGAACTGAACTAGAACTGAACTAGAACTGAACTAGAACTGAACTAGAACTGAACTAGAACTGAACTAGAACTGAACTAGAACTGAACTAGAACTGAACTAGAACTGAACTAGAACTGAACTAGAACTGAACTAGAACTGAACTAGAACTGAACTAGAACTGAACTAGAACTGAACTAGAACTGAACTAGAACTGAACTAGAACTGAACTAGAACTGAACTAGAACTGAACTAGAACTGAACTAGAACTGAACTAGAACTGAACTTAAACTAGAACTGAACCAGAGCTGAACTAGAAATGAATTAGAACAGAATTAGAGTTGAACTGGAACAGAACTAAACTAGAACTGAACTAGATCCTATCTGGAACTAAATTAAACTAAACTAGCGCTGAAACTAAACTAGAATCGAAATAGATCTGAACTAGAAATGAACTAGAACTTAACTGAAATAGATCAGAATTAGAACTAACCTAGAACTGGAGTAGAATTAACTAGAACTGAACAAGGACTGAACTAGAACTAATCAAAAACTGAACTGGAATTATAATATTTATTGAAGCAATATATTTTCTTAATTATCTCGTTATTAATAAACTAAGTTTAAAACTTTGATTTTTAATATATTCAATTAATTTTTTAAATTATCAATGAATTTTTCTTGATACTCTTTAGATTTCTAAAGTAAACCTTTATTTGAAATTAACTATTCTAGTTCCCAAAAAAATGATTCAAATAAAACACTAGAAAATTTTTCAAACTTTTACCTTAATAATTTATGATTGTAATTTATTTTATCACCGTTTCTTTTAGTAATTATACAAAAAGAACATATCGCATTTAATTATTCTAAATAATAAATTTTTAATAAAAAATGTCTAAACAATTAAAAATTTACATTAAAAAACAAATTATAATAAATAATTACTTCGTATAGGAATAAATTTGGAAAATTCGAATTATCTAATTATAAAAATGTTCATTTTTGGCAAGATCTGTTAATTTTTTCTCAGTTGAAAGTTGAAACAAACAAATAAATTTTAAATTTTTAATTGAGATTAAAGTATTGTAAGTGATACGTTTTTGTTCTTTAAAAAAAGCTAAACACTAGTATTTGGTATAAATGTCTAATAAACATAAACAATTAATAAAAAAATTAAAAAATACACACGTTCATATAAAAACAATAAAATACTTGTTATATAAAAAGGAATTGCTTAAATAAACTAAACCCTAGAGCCAATTATTGTAAATTAATATAATGGAATGTAAAATAGTTTGAAATGATTTTAAAATAAATGGTTAAAACAAAAATAAATGAGAACATAATAAATACTAAAGAAAGTTTTTTTATGAATTATTTACAATTATTGAAATTTCTTTCTTCATTTTGTATCTTAAATTTAAAACTTTGAACTCTTCAACATTTAGCGTTTATTTAATTTATGCCATAAACGCAATATTGTCAAGATGTGCATGACACCAATAATCGATACCATTAATATTACACTATTCGCCATATTCACATCCGATATCATCATATAGTTAAGGAAGACCTTGGGACTACGGAAATGACAATACATGGTATTTTCCGGACAAGGTAAAAATGGTCGTTCCATGCCATAGATGGCATTTAAGGCACCATGAAAACCAGCTCTAAAATAACTAATATGCCACATCCAACGGAATATGGGTGTTATATCGATATAACGTGAACAGAAACCGAAAATGGAGAACATCACAGCTAATATAGGACCCAGGAAAACGGCCAACTGCAAAAAGGGAAGAAAATGTTTCGTTTTAATTATTTCCTTAAATTAATTTACATTTCTAACTTACTTTTGTAGGCAATGTAGCACCAACAAAGAAGCCCCATGATTGTGCACTTAATGTAGCCAATACACCGAACATTACGAAATAGTAGACACGGAAACTTTCATCACTGTCATTGTTGGTCAGATAAATGCTAATGGACATGTAGCCTACAGCACACAAACTCTGAAAATATAAAAGAAGTAGGAATTTTAAGATTATTTGGAAATTTATTAAAAACAAAAAAATAATAGTTCAGCGCAGGTTTAGTTCTGTTCTCGTTCAGTTTTAGTTAAGATCTTGATCAGTTCTAATTTAGTTCTAGTTCAGTTCATGTTCAGTTCTAGTTCAGTTCCAGTTCAGTTCTAGTTCAGTTCTAGTTCAGTTCTAGTTCAGTTGTAGTTCAGTTGTAGTTCAGTTGTAGTTCAGTTGTAGTTCAGTTGTAGTTCAGTTCTAGTTCAATTCTAGTTCAGTTCTAGTTCAGTTCTAGTTCAGTTCTAGTTCAGTTCTAGTTCAGTTCTAGTACAGTTCTAGTTCAATTTTAGTTCAGTTCTAGTTCAGTTCTAGTTCAGTTCTAGTTCAGTTCTAGTTCAATTCTAGTTCAGTTCTAGTTCAGTTCTAGTTCAGTTCTAGTACAGTTCTAGTTCAATTCTAGTTCAGTTCTAGTTCAGTTCTAGTTCAGTTCTAGTTCAGTTCTAGTTCAGTTCTAGTTCAGTTCTAGTTCAGTTCTAGTTCAGTTCTAGTTCAGTTCTAGTTCAGTTTAAGTACAGTTCTATTTCAGTTCTGGTTCAGTTTTAGTTCGGTTTAGTTCAGTTTTTTCAATTTGGCAACACCCAACGATTATGTTAATTTCGCGTCTTGCTTTAGATAATAAAATTGTTAATAATTCAAAAAGTGTGCATGTCAGTAACATTATTCTTTCTTTTTTATAATCAAACTTATTTGGATTTGACGATTTATTATCGGTAAATCTAATTTGACACTTGCGTCCTCTATTGAAATACATTTTTTTTAATTTTCGTTCTAATTTATTTTTCAAATAAATCAAGACATAATTAATTACATGGATGGTAAACATCTAAGTAGCTGTTTACATTATAATTTTACTCAAAACATAAAATGTCAAGATAAAATCTGAATCACTGAAAAATGTGAACAAATTTTATGATTCAATTTTAATTTTCTTGTTTTTTTTTTTGTTTGTGATAAAAATTAAAGAATTTATTACAATGTTAATGTGTCTGTTTTAGAAACATTAAATGCAGTTAATATTCAAATAACGATCAAGGGGTTAATGGCTTATATGCTTCAGTTTGAATAGAATTATTAAAGTTTCCATTAAGATTTTAAAATTTTACTAGCCGCCAAATCTGGTTAAGGTTCTACTTTGATAAATTTATTTCAAACTTCAAATTATACAATGACGGAGCTCTCTCTATTCTAGACAAACTTTTGCATAAATTATCTTCATTATACTAATTTGTTATTTTTATTTGTCTAGCATTGCCAAAAAAGTAACTTTTAATAGACGTCAGTGTTTTTTTTTAGTTTTTTTTTTAATTGATATTTCAAAAATAAATGTTCGTTGTTAACCGAATTACCATAACTGAAATATGAATATCCCCATATTTCTTATTAATAATAAACTAGAACTAGTTACAGAACAGAACTAGTTACAGGACAGAACTGGAACTAATCTGGGAACAAGAACTGAACTAGATTTGAAACAGAAATGATATTGAACTGAACTAGACCTGTGCTAAAACTCAACTAGAATGAGATAGAATTAGTTCTCAGAAATGTATATGATGATTGGCATTTTTTTTTCATTTATGTCTTATTATATCTGCTGAATCATATGTATATATTCCACTAAGACCAAAACAGTAAAAACTTTTTTTTTCATTTTTGTATGACAGCATATTTACAGTTTTGGCAAGTGCCTTATTTTGCCTTTACACAAAAAATCTTCTACCATATAAACAATCTTTGAATATTTAAATAATTTATATGAAAATTAATCATAATGATAATGATAAAACTTGAGTCATCATTAGTTTTATTATAAAAAAACAATATATCAGAAAAATAAACAAAATTTATTTACGATTTACAATAATTTACAGAGTTGTTTTTGTTGAAAAAAACAATATTTTTGTTTTTTTTTATTAAAAAATAAGATTTTTTACTTTTGTTTAAAAAAATGTTATTTTGCTTAATTTAACTCACCTGAAATGGTATTTCGAATGATAACAAAGATAGAAAGTATGGCCCCAGGCTATACCAGCGATTGAAATGTTCGCGTGATAACATACCAATTTCTAAGGGAACTAAAAGAAAAGAAATAAAGAAGAATTAAGAATTATTGGAAACAATAGCAATTAAATAACCATCTGATAACAGTAATGTAAGAATTTAAAATCTAAACTTGGCATTTTTGTATATTGTTTAAAATTGTTTAATGATATCGAAGCTAATTTTTATTAATTCTACAATAATATTACATGTTTTTGCAATGAGAACAAATATAGAACTAGAACTAAAACTGAACCAGAACTAAAAAATAACTGAACTAAAATTGAACTAGAATTGAGGTAGAACTGAACTAGAACTGAACTAGAACTGAACTAGAACTGAACTAGAACTGAACTAGAACTGAACTAAAACTGAACTAGAACTGACTTAAAACTAAACTAGAACTAAACTAAATTAGAACATAAGTAGAACTGAACTAGAACTGTACTAGAACTGAACTAGATCTTAAGTAGAAGAGAATTAGAACTGAACTAGAACTGAACTAAAACTGAACCAGAACTGAACTAAACTAGAACTGAACTAGAACTGAACTAGAACTGAACTAGAACTGAACAAGAACTGAACTAGAACTGAACTAGAACTAAACTAGAACTGAACTAGAACTGAACTAGAACTGAAATAGAACTGAACTAGAACTGAACTAAATTAGAACATAAGTAGAACTGAACTAGAACTGGAACTGAACTAAAACTGTACTAGAACTGAACTAGATCTTAGGTAGAAGAGAATTAGAGCTGAACTAGAACTGAACTAGATCTCAAGTAGAAGAGAATTATAACTGAACTAGAACTGAACTAGAACCGAACTAGAACTGAACTGGAACTGAACTAGAACTTAACTAGAACTGAACTAGCACTGTACTAGGACTGAACTAGAACTGAACTAGAACTGAACTAGAACTGAACTAGAACTGAACTAGAACTGAACTAGAACTGAACTAGAACTGAACTAGAACTGAACTAGAACTGAACTAGAACTGAACTAGAACTGAACTAGAACTGTACTAGAACTAAACTAGAACTGTACTGGAACTGAACTAGATCTTAAGTAGAAGAGAATTAGAACTGAACTAGAACTGAACTAGGACTGAACTAGAACTGAACTAGAACTGAACTAGAACTGAACTAGAACTGAACTAGAACTGAACTAGAACTGAACTAGAACTGAACTAGAACTGAACTAGAACTGAACTAGAACTGAACTAGAACTGAACTAGAACTGAACTAGAACTGAACTAGAACTGAACTAGAACTGAACTAGAACTGAACTAGAACTGAACTAGAACTGAACTAGAACTGAACTAGAACTGAACTAGAACTGAACTAGAACTGAACTAGAACTGAACTGAACTAGAACTGAACTAGAACTGAACTAGAACTGAACTAGAACTGAACTAGAACTGAACTAGAACTGAACTAGAACTGAACTAGAACTGAACTAAAACTGAACTAGAACTGACTTAAAACTAAACTAGAACTGAACTAAATTAGAACATAAGTAGAAGTGAACTAGAACTGTACTAGAACCGTACTAGAACTGTACTAGAACTGAACTAGATCTTAAGTAGAAGAGAATTAGAACTGAACTAGAACTGAACTAGAACTGAACTAAAACTGAACCAGAACTGAACTAAACTAGAACTGAACTAGAACTGAACTAGAACTGAACTAGAACTGAACTAGAACTAAACTAGAACTGAACTAGAACTGAACTAGAACTGAAATAGAACTGAACTAGAACTGAACTAGAACTGAACTAGAGCTGAACTAGAACTGAACTAAATTAGAACATAAGTAGAACTGAACTAGAACTGGAACTGAACTAGAACTGTACTAGAACTGAACTAGATCTTAGGTAGAAGAGAATTAGAGCTGAACTAGAACTGAACTAGATCTTAAGTAGAAGAGAATTAGAACTGAACTAGAACTGAACTAGAAACGAACTAGAACTGAACTGGAACTGAACTAGAACTTAACTAGAACTGAACTAGCACTGTACTAGGACTGAACTAGAACTGAACTAGAACTGAACTAGAACTGAACTAGAACTGAACTAGAACTGAACTAGAACTGAACTAGAACTGAACTAGAACTGAACTAGAACTGAACTAGAACTGAACTAGAACTGAACTAGAACTGAACTAGAACTAGAACTGAACTAGAACTGAACTAGAACTGAACTAGAACTGTACTAGAACTGAACTAGAACTGTACTGGAACTGAACTAGATCTTAAGTAGAAGAGAATTAGAACTGAACTAGAACTGAACTAGTACTGAACTAGAAATGAACTAGAACTGAACTAGAACTGAACTAGAACTGAACTAGAACTGAACTAGAACTGAACTAGAACTGAACTAGAACTGAACTAGAACTGAACTAGAACTGAACTAGAACTGAACTAGAACTGAACTAGAACTGAACTAGAACTGAACTAGAACTGAACTAGAACTAAAATAGAACTGAACTAGAACTGAACCAGAACTGAACTAGAACTGAACTAGAACTGAACTAGAACTGAACTAGAACTGAACTAGAACTGAACTAGAACTGAACTAGAACTGAACTAGAACTGAACTAGAACTGAACTAGAACTGAACTAGAACTGAACTAGAACTGAACTAGAACTGAACTAGAACTGAACTAGAACTGAACTAGAACTGAACTAGAACTGAACTAGAACTGAACTAGAACTGAACTAGAACTGAACTAGAACTGAACTAGAACTGTACTAGAACTGAACTAGATCTTAAGTAGAAGAGAATTAGAACTGAACTAGAACTGTACTAGAACTGAACTAGATCTTAAGTAGAAGAGAATTAGAACTGAACTAGAACTGAACTAGGACCGAACTAGAACTGAACTGGAACTGAACTAGAACTTAACTAGAACTGAACTAGAACTGAACTAGGACTGAACTAGAACTGAACTAGAACTGAGCTAGAACTGAACTAGAACTGAACTAGAACTGAATTAAAATTGAACTAAAGCTGAACTAGAACTGAACTAGAACGAATTTAAATTAAAAACGGATCAACTGAATATTTGACTATTATTACAAGTTTGCAAATTATTCGATACTAAGATATGTATATGACATTTAAGTGGTTTTAATTTTTTCTCCAATCTATTTCCCCCTAAAGTATCTTAACATTGGCCTAATAACTTACTAACTTACTTTTGAACTTTGTCCGCATAAAAAATAGGTATAAATATTTATGAATTCTAATTTATATTAAATATTCTAAAACAAGCTTTAATCATTTAACAAAGTCTAACCAACATTTGACAAAGATTCATTCATAAAATTAAGTGAGAAAAACGTAACGAAATGAATAAAAAAATAATATGAAATAAATTAATATTTAATATGTACTTTGTGTGAAACTAAACAGAAATTGTTAATAATATAATATTTAAATAACCAGAATTAGATATAGAATGAAAATTAATAGTTATATAGACAGAGAAAGTGATTGTGAGATAGACAAACATCTGGCAGAGCAAGTTTAATGAACCAATGATGCGAGCACGCCTATTAACTACAGTGTGAGGAAAAAATCAGAGTACAAATAATTTTTGGAAATAAAATAAAGTGGGAATAAAAGTTAAAAGGTTTCTAAAATTGGAACTTTTTTTCAAACTTCAGATTTCTTAGTATTTCAAAAAGTTATTGAATGCATGATCCCTGCAAAACTTTTGATTATTCTAAATTGCAAGCTTAAAATTTTATTTTTTTACATAATTGTGCTAATAACTGTTTTGTAGTACAATATTTCGTACAAGGCGTATGTTTACTTTACTAACAAACTGTCTTACTTGTCTCTGTAGAACCACCAACGTTTTTTTAAGCGAAAATCAATATTTAAGTTAGTTACAAACAAATGTCTAGTATGTTTGCACAAAAACAAATTTATTAACTAATATCAAATTTACGTAACATTAAATCAATGTTGTGGCAAATTGTAAACAAATTATTAAAAAAGTAAATAGTAAATTATTAAATAACAATATATACGTATGAAAATCAAAAACGCCAAACCTATGTTATGTAACATGAAAAAAGTACTTACACGTTAGAACAACGGCCATTTTGCCCGTGTAGACCAGCAGCAGTATGGTACCATACAAATAGACATAATTGCCCAATACTGTAGTGGCTTTTTCACCGACATTTTTATACAGGTAACCGAATATGAGACCAATAAACAAATGTGAAAATATCCGAGCCATAAGCAGAAACTGAAAGTTAAAAACGTAAATAATATATTAGTTAATGTTTCGTTTTAATGATCTAAGATACAAATTTTAGTCAAAATACTACATTAAATTAGTGAACTAGAACTGAAATAGATCTGAAAGAGAACGGAACTAGAACTGAACTAGAACTGAACTGGAACTGAACTAGAACTGAACTAGAACTGAACTAGAACTGAACTAGAACTGAACTAGAACTGAACTAGAACTGAACTAGAACTGAACTAGAACTGAACTAGAACTGAACTAGAACTGAACTAGAACCGAACTAGAACTGAACTAGAACTGAACTAGAACTGAACTAGAACTGAACTAGAACTGAACTAGAACTGAACTGGAACTCAACTAGAACTCAACTAAAACTGAACTGGAATTGAACTAGAACGGAACTAGAACTGAACAAAACTGAACTAGAACTGAACTAAAAACGAACTAGAATGAAACTAGAAATAAACTATAACTAAATTAGATCTGAAATGGAACAAAAAGTACTTCAAAACAACTGTTGATATAGCAAAATTTGCAATATTATGTACATACATACAAATATGTATTGTATATATTTATAATAATATTTACGAATTTAAAAATTGTATTTTTTATCAAAAATAGTCAATTATCAGGGCCGTTTATTGAACTCAACTTTTTCTACATTGTAATCAAATTTCCATTACAGCTATTCTCCGCTACATTTTAGGGTTAATTTCATCGTAGGCAGTCATGCAATCAATATCTCTTTAATGTAAATAAACATTTTATGAATTGAAAAAAAATTGAAATTCTATAGACATATTGACGAACAAGTATTTGTCGTTTTTAATGAATTTGCAAATTTAGTTTTTCTTCAGTCACTCACTCAAACTTAGGTTATTATTTGCCTATAATAAATTTGAACCAATCATGCAGTGGTTAATAAAGTGTGTGAAGGTTAATTGTAATATCAATGTTTAATAGAAAAATAAAACTTTAACAATTAAATAACATGAAATAAAGATACTTAGAATAAACAAATACTTTATTTACAAAACAAAATATCTTGATTAAAATCTAAAGATTTAATACTGCTGTTTATTTTTTTCTGTATAGTATTATGTAATGTTAGTTTATTTATTGAGCTAAAAGTCTAGAAACAATTTTTTTATTAAAATTCTAAAGTTGTTTAACCTAAACGACATATGACGTTACATGTAACCCACTTTCGACCTGTGTTTCAGACAACACTTAACGTTTTACGTGGAATACTAATTAGCATGATTTTTTTTAATATCTATTGTAAAACTTGTTAATTTTGTTGAAATTTAATCTATTATTTAAAAAAAACCTTTAGTAATTTTCCTATAAGAAGATTAACCAAAAATTTTCTACAACATTTTTTCTCGACTTATGTCATTTTTGTAAACATTTTTTAAAAGTTATAACTTAAACTTATCATAATAACAACATGAGGGATTTTATTTAAATTTTTAGTGCATTTATTACAAAACAAAATTAAAAAGCCTATAAGTGTTTGTATTGTTTTAGTAAATTTAAATAATTATATAAAAAAATTTTCAAGTTTGTTTCCTCTTATTACGGTAATTATTCAACCATACCGTAAACAAACATTTAATGAGTGTACAAAACAAGTGTATTAAAATTTTGTCTAAAATAACGCTTAGATTTGTCAAAATGAAAGCCACAAAGCTAACGAAGCGAATCTTTTATTGTAGTCATTTCAAAATTTAAATATTTAGAAAAAATATACATAAATTTTGTAAATAAATGCATTAAAGGTAATACGTTTTTTTATTATAAACTTTAATATTTTACGAACTTTATTTGTACTTAAATAATTGTAAATAAAAATAAACAATTCATAACATCATTGTTTCAAAATAGAACAATTTTCATGGATATTAAATGCAGAAAATTGATGTAGAGCTGAACTTGAACTGAACTAGAATTGAACTAGAATTGAACTTGAACTGAACTAGAACTGAACTAGAACTGAACTAGAACTGAACTAGAACTGAACTAGAACTGAACTAGAACTGAACTAGAACTGAACTAGAACTGAACTAGAACTGAACTAGAACTGAACTAGAACTGAAATAGAACTGAACTGAACTGAACTAGAACTGAACTAGAACTGAACTAGAACTGAACTTGAACTGAACTAGAACTGAACTAGAACTGAACTAGAAGTGAACTAGAACTGAACTAGAACTGAACTAGAACTGAACTAGAACTGAACTAGAACTGAACTACAACTGAACTACAACTGATCTAGAACTGAACTAGAACTAAACTAGAACTAAACTTGAACTGAACTAGAACGGAAATAGAACTGAACTAGAACTGAACTAGAACTAAACTAGAACTGAACTAAAACTGAACTAGAACTGAACTAGAACTGAACTTGAACTGAACTAGAACTGAAATAGAATTGAACTAGATCTGAACTAGAACTGAACTAGAACTGAACTAGAACTGAACTAGAACTGAACTAGAACTGAACTAGAACTGAACTAGAACTGAACTAGAACTGAACTAGAACTGAACTAGAACTGAACTAGAACTGAACTAGAACTGAACTAGAACTGAACTAGAACTGAACTAGAACTGAACTAGAACTGAACTAGAACTGAACTAGAACTGAACTAGAACTGAACTAGAACTGAACTAGAACTGAACTAGAACTGAACTAGAACTGAACCAGAACTGAACTAGAACTGAACTAGAACTGAACTAGAACTGAACTAGAACTGAACTGAACTAGAACTGAACTAGAACTGAACTAGAAGTGAACTAGAACTGAACTAGAACTGAACTACAACTGAACTACAACTGAACTACAACTGAACTAGAACTGAACTAGAACTGAACTAGAACTGAACTAGAAGTGAACTAGAACTGAACTAGAACTGAACTACAACTGAACTACAACTGAACTACAACTGAACTACAACTGATCTAGAACTGAACTAGAACTGAACTAGAACTGAACTAGAACTGAACTAGAACTGAACTAGAACTGAACTAGAACTGAACTAGAACTGAACTAGAACTGAACTAGAACTGAACTAGAACTGAACTAGAACTGAACTAGAACTGAACTAGAACTGAACTAGAACTGAACTAGAACTGAACTAGAACTGAACTAGAACTGATCTAGAACTGAACTAGAACTGAAATAGAACTGAACTGAACTTGAACTCAACTTGAACTGAACTAGAACTAAACTTGAACTGAACTTTAACTTGAACTGAATTTGAACTGAACTTGAACTGAAGTAGAATTGGACTAGAACTGAAATAGAACTGAACTAAAACTGATTTTTTAAGATTTGT
>NC_060950.1:30686741-30699241 GCF_022045245.1 Lucilia cuprina | reverse complement strand
ATCTATCCATCGATCCATCTATCAAACCCATTACATATCCAGGCTTTGACCATTAATAACTATAGTTAGCTATTTAATAAATTTATTAATTAAACTAGTTCTAGTACTAATAAATTATTAGTAATAATCGCTTTCAATGTTTACGTAAATTGTTTCAATTAAAATTAGCACAATTCAACGCTTTTCTCAATAGGTTTGTTTGTAAAATTATAATTTTATTACTAATATAAAACGTTGGTCAATTATGTAATTAGAACAAGATCAATTTGTTCTTTATAAAACGTTTTGTAAAATACATAACAAATGTTATTGATCTG
This sequence comes from Lucilia cuprina, assembly GCF_022045245.1. Lineage (NCBI taxonomy): Eukaryota > Metazoa > Arthropoda > Insecta > Diptera > Calliphoridae > Lucilia > Lucilia cuprina. Next base: position 30,698,924 of record NC_060950.1, on the reverse strand, counting down.
GATTGGAAATAATTTTAAAGCGAATAAAAGGTGTTATGATTGAGGTTAATTAAATAACGTAAATTATTACTGTTTACAGTTATTTTTAAATTAACAATTGGCATCATTGGCAACCATTAATGCATTTAGAACCGCTTTCGGTTTAGTACAATTTCTGAATTTGACAAAGTACTAATTCAATAATCTGTTTAACATTTAACGAATGTATTTAAAATTATGATTTATTCTTTGTTCTAATGACAAAGAATGCATAGAATATTTGTAATCAATATATGAATTTCATTACAATAAATAATTATAAAAAAATGTGTTTAATGAGCATTTAGGCGTGTATGGAAAACGTGCATTAGAATTGTTGCGTATTCACTTTTAATAACTTAGTAATACTATAATAATTAAGTACAGTCTAGACCATAGTCTTAATTAAAGTCTGGACTCTTGTTTTAACTAAGTATAGTTCGGACCATAGGCTAAACTATAGTCAGGTTTATAATCTTAACTAGTTTCCACTGTAGACTTTGCTATAATATGGTTTAAATCTGGTCTTAAGTAAACTCGGGACTATAGTCTTAACTATAGTCTCCACTTTAATCTTGACTATAGTTTTAACTATTCTATGATATGATAAAGGCATACACTCTTGACCATCGGATGTAAGAATTTATGTTGTTAGCCTGGCAGTTGGGACTATAGTCTTAACTATAGTCTCCACTTTAATCTTCACTATAGTTTTAACTATTCTTATTTATAGCCAATACTATGGGACAGAGTATAGTTATAGTGTGGACTATAATCTGGTCCATAATCTTATTTATAGTCTAGCCTTAGTTGTGACTATATCTTATGACTATAGTCCGGTTTATAGTAGTAGTCTACACTATAGTTTAGACTATTGTCAGGCTTATAGTCTAGATATATTAGATTAATAATATGGTCTAATCTTTGCTAGCCTGGTTTAGTCTTAAGTAATGACCATAGTACACAATTATTAAACATAATAATACTCACGTTGTTGGTTCATCCAAATATAGTACCGGTGGATTACTTATTAATTCCAAAGCAATAGCTAAACGTTTCTTTTGACCACCCGACAGCTTCGCTGTAAAGACATTAAAACGATGATCCAAACCCAGCAGGGATAGAATATGTTTGACTAAATTTAATTTATTCTGTTTTGAGATCTTAAAGCCCAATTTTAAATGAGCGGCAAGCATCATTATTTCACCCACAGTTAATTGGGGTCTTAACAAATCATCTTGATGTATATAACAGGATAATTCACGATATTTTTGGGAGTTGGTAGACATTACTTTGCCATTGACCCGTATTGTGCCGGTGACTCCAGTAGAACTATAAGAAAACAGAAAAAACAGCAAAAATTATTAATTGAAATTTAACTTTAAAAACATACACATATATAAATCTTCTAGCATAAATAATCTGTTTTTGTTTTTTCTTTTAATTGTTTATAAATGTTTTCCTCTTTTTTTTTCAAGTTCAAGCGTCATTGACCATTTTGAATGATTTTTTTTTCGTTATTATTGTTTATATTATTAACAATAATCATTATTATTTAAAAAAAAATACATATATTTTTATATTCATGTTTTTCTTTTGGTTTTAGCTCTGTAGACAATATTGTTTGTGTTGAGTCTGAACCATAATTATGTGTTGCATCATTCATGCACTTTTATTTTCGTTTTATAAATTTATTATTCGTTCAAACGTTAAGAGATGCAATGGAAATTTATATATGTTCATTAATATACAAAAAGAGATGATTATCTTCAGTTATCGCTTTAAGAGTTTATTAAACCCTCAAGCATTTTTGTGTTCAATTTTGTCAGTCACAAAATTTTGTTGTTTGTTCATAAGAAAAAATTTTGTTTCTAGAAATTTTCGTTTTTTTAATTTCCTGTTTATTTTTTGCAATATCATATTAATGTTGGGTTAATGTTATTTTAATCAAATGTAGTGGTTCCCAAATCTTATTCGAATTTCTGTTATTCTAATATTTTATGTAATATTCCCATTTAAAAATATTTGAGGTTTTTGATCCACTCAACCAAATATCTCTCGATTTTGTTCCAAACTGATCAATTCCTTTATGTAATATAAAATTGATCATCCCCAACAAAAAAAAATCCAAAGAAGCGGAAAAGAAGTATAATTTACTCCATGGAAGTACTGAAAAAATTATGATTTAAACTCAGGCTTGTCATAGAAGGGATGTCCTTTTTTTTTTTTTTTGATTCTCAATTCACTACATCTGAAGTCATTCTTCAGATTCAGGCTTCTTTGGAATTCACATCTGCAGAAGGCAAAAAAAAAATCACTTAGTGCTGGTTTAGGGCAATGTTCCAAAGAGGTGATTTGGGTCGATGAGCTCATGGATCAATTGTGAAGTGTACTGTAAGAGGCGTTATGATAAAAATCATGAAATGAAGATAAATTTTATATATAAAATAAATTCCATAAAGGAATCAAATTTTCAACAATTCGCCAATTCAGTCGTCTTACAACTTCTGTTTAGACCATATAGGCTAGAGAGTCTTTGAATCTAAGAAGAACCCAGAGTGTATATTTTTTATATGTATATAGTATCAATATTTTTATAAAACAATCTAACAAATATATTTGTCCAATTCACAATCGGTGTTGTAAGGTTGTATAGTAATATGTCGTAATTTTTTTTTATTAGATTGTTTTTGTTTCAAAAAATTTTATTTAAAAAATGTTTGTAACTTACAATGCTACAACAATACGACATCGATTGTGAATTAAACAATTGTCTTTCAGGCGGAGATCTTAGCAATCTGGAAAGCCGTGGATATGATAAAAGGCATACACTCTTTACCATCGGAAGTAAGAATTTATGTTGTTAGTCAGGCAGCTTTCTTTTGAAGGTTTTATGATCGATGAAAGAAGAAGAGGATTTCTACGAGAATATAGATCTGCCCTAAAGAAACAGGGAATCCGAAATCATGATTAAAAATTCTTTGTAAACTATTGAACCGAGGACCGCGTAAAAAACTTTAGAATAGTGGGATCACTCATGTAAAACGTATGACCACCGAGATCATATAATCGATGAAATGGGCAGAAGACAAGAGGTTAGGGACGGAAGGAAATGCTAACATAGAGTTAGTTATTACAACTGACAAATTAAAAGAAGTGAGTCTCCAGGACCAAATAATATTTGTTTCGACACATCTAACAAATATATGGAGGGGAACTCAAGAAAGTTTATCGGAGGAATAAAAAGTCATGTGGCGCCCACTTGGCCTATCCTAAAGAGACAAGATGTATCCTTATAATAGGAAAACCTTAGGTTAATGTTGCGGTACAACATTATTAAAAATTGGTAGAGCTTGTAGAGAAGGCAATGAAACTCTTTAAAACTTCCTTTGTTATTATCAAAATTTCATCAACCCTAAGGAACTACGTTAAAAAATCGAGTTTCTGAGCATCGGACGATACAAAGTTTAGAGCGCCCTACAGGTCCGATAGTATGTTATGTAGACCTCAAAATATTTCCATTAGTGGTAGCAATGATATTGTAAATAAACACCAAAATAAGTCAAAAAGTCGACAATTTTTATTAAGCTTTTAAATAAGCTTTTGAAAATTCATTAGAAAATGGCATGGTTTTTGTATAGAAAAGATAAGTTATACCTCTAATATGTATTTCTATATAATAAATAACAAATTGTATCTAGTCTTGTTTTATATTTCAAATTCTCTTTAACTCGTTTCTAAAGTTTATTGAACCCCAAAAATACATTCACTAAAACAAAGGAAATTAATAAATTATTGTACTATATTCCATACAAACAACTTTCTTAAAATGAAGATTGCTCAATTTAAACCAAATAATGATTCATTTAGAAATCTTTTTTAGGTTTTTAACATTAGGGTTTAAATTTAAAAAACGTGTATTAAATTGTTTCACCTGTTACTTTTTAATTTATCCTTTTCATATATGTAGATAGTGACGGAGCAAAAGGCACGTATGCGTTTTCTTAATTATAGCACACACGTTTTGCATTTATTATTTCAGAACAAAATAAACAAAAAAATGTGGAACTCGTGCAATTCTTTGGAAAAGTTATTCATTAAAAATCATCATAAAACATCAGTTTGATAAATTAAACAATTAAAAAACAAGTTAAATTTTTTTAAAAACATTAAATTTGGTACTTTTTTTCGGCTGAACGTCTGAAGCTTTTATAACGGTTCAAAGGCTGGATTTTATTTTTAATTTATGACATTTTTATTGTTTTGTTTTAAATCAAATTAATTAAAGGTCTAACTTGCCGAGTGTTATTTGTTTTTCTTGGGATCAGTTTTAAATGGTTTCATTTTAGTATTTTTGGTCCTTCTAATGAAATAATTTTAAGTAGAGTTTTTTAAAATAAAAAGTCGGGTTTTCGACTTTTTTAAATGTTGTTCTTAATCAAAAAGTCCAGTTTTGCCGGAATTTTTAAGAGATGTTATTTGTTTGTAGGTTTCCAATTAAAATGATTTCATTCTAGTATTTTTGGTCTTTCTTGTAAGATACTTGCTAATAGGGTTCAATAGCTGAACCATACCAATCGACTTTTTGACGTTTTTTAATATCGACATTTATAATTATTTTTGTTTTCTCCAGTTACCTTTTTTATACAAAATCGATTTTTTCTACATTTTTTTACATGGTGGTCGATTTAGTCTGTACGAAATAGTCGACTTCGACAAAAATTTGCTGGTTTGACAGTCGATTTATAAATATAAAACATTTAAAGCGACAACAAAAAATCGACTTTTCGACCTTTCATTTTCAGAAAATAGGGTCTATAGTTGAAACAAAGAATCGACTTATCTTCTCTTTTTTTATTAAATTTTTATATCGTCTTTTTCACGACTTATCTAGTGTCATGTTAACCCTCCGTCATGCACATGTTCCGATAGTCACGTACGTAGCGCATGTATCTGGCGAGATACACTATGTATTTCAGTACATTTATATGAAAAATATGCCATTTTAGTAACAATATTACGATATCTAACAATATTTGTAGAGGGTACCTGGAGACTCAAACCCCTAACCAAATTAGAAATATATTAAAATCACAGTTAAATTCGTAAAATATCTGGCCAGATACATGCGCATGACGGAGGGTTAACAGTTTTCTTACAATATAGTCGACTTTGTTATAGCAAAATAGTCGACTTTGTCCCTTTGATAAAAAAATCAATAGTCGATTTATAGAATCCGATTTTTAAAGTGAAAGCTTTTATTTAGGTTTCTATAGTTAAAATCGATTTGTAACTCTTTTTCGACATGGTTAGGTTATCGCAGGTAGCCTTTTCGGCTTTACTTGGGTCCATGTTGATCACTTTGTAATAATACCTGTAAGAGAAGAAGGAGAGAGATAGATAGATAGGGAAGAGTGGAAAAAGAAACGTTGGCAAAGAGAAAGTAAGAATAGGAATAAGATTTTGAGAAAGAGAAAAGACAACAGGCCAGTTGCCATGGATTTTGTCAGATTGAATATTTGACAAATCGGACAGATCACCAAAGTATGTCGATCCAAGCGTCCGGAATTTGGCATCTGCCAAAGCAGGACAATTGCAGAGATAATGCGTAATAGTCTCTTCTTCATCCCCGTTTTGGCAACTTCTGCAGTAATCGTTGAACAGAAGACTAATGCGTCTAACATGGTTGTAAAATTAACAGTGGCCAGTGATAACCTATATCAGCCTACTTAGCTGCGGCCTTGAAAAATAAGAATATTTAAACCTGTGTGGATCCATTTGTGGCCAAACAGCGCACAGATTTGCCCTTTGTGTATGCATGTTGAAAGGCAGAGAGAAACGATTTGTCTATCGAAGAACTTATGTGGATATCTATAATCCATTCCAATGTTTTTAGCAAAAAATGATGCCAGACTTATTGGTCTTTAATCCTTTGCCTTAGTGTGTGTAGTTTATGAGGACAAAAAATGTCAAAAATGCTATGGTTCTCCTTACATATTGATTTTCGACTATTTTGTGCAAAAATTCATTTGTTTCAAAGTCGATTTATAGAACCTTAATTTTAAAAAGGACATTTTTAACTTGTGTTTTATAGTTAAAGAATAAAAGTCGACTTTTCTACTTTTTTTAACAATATTTAATGTATTATTACATTTTTTGATTTACTAGATCAAAATAGTTGATTGTCCGAAAGTTGATTTATAGAACTCGTCTTTTAAAGCGAACACTTTAAGATTGAGTTCTATAGTTAACAGACAAAAGTCTGTTTCATTAGATTTTACATATGTAAAAAGTAAAATGAAATTCCATCCGTATAACAAAAAAGAGAACAAAAATCGTATAATTTATATTTTTTGAGTTTACTCGATTGGTATAAAATAATAACAAAGTAAATTGGAAACAGCTGTTTTACTTTTTTGTATGTGTTTACATAAAAATACATCCCTGATCAAATGCGACCTACTTGTTTTTTTTTTTAACATGAATAGAGCCATACGAGTGTCAAAATTTCCATCCGTATTCCCTCTTAATGTGTGATGGTTTTATTTCATATTGCGTTTATACAATCCCATCCGTACTCTTTTACACAAAATTTTGACATATCATATTACTTGTGTGATCGTTTAATGCCGGCTTAAACAACTTTGCTTTAAACAGTGTAGCCAACTTAATGTTATTTTATATCTAAAACACACTTTATTATAAAGTTTGTTATTTTATAAATATTTCGATTCCAGTTATTATTACCAAACATTTTAAGCTTCTTCTACTTATTTTATTGCTTATCTAGTAGTTGAAATTTACTATTTTGTTTATAGTTCATTTTTATACCCTACATTACTATAGTGGGGAGGGTATTATACGTTTGTGCTGATGTTTGTAACATACAAAAATATTGGTCCAATACCCACCTTAAAGTATACCGATCGATTCGGAATCATTTTTTGAGTCGATTAAGACATGTCCGTCCGTCCATCCGTCCGTCCGTCTGGCTGGCTGTCCATGTAAACCTTGTGCGCAAGGTACAGGCCGCAATTTTCAAGATAATTTGATGAAATTTGGAACAAGCATGTTTTTTGGCACAAGGACGAAGCCTATTGAAAATGGTTGAAATCGGTCCATTATTTCACCTAGCCCCCATACAACCGTACCTCCCGATTTGAACTTTTTATGCTATAATTACGTCAAATATTCTGCTATCTCTCTAAAAATTGGCACAAATAAGTTTTATATAAGTATAAATGATACTGCAGATTTTCGTAAGGATCGGCCTATATTTGACCCTAGCCCCCATACAAACCCCCCTTCAAAAAATGACTTACACGTCTAAAATTGACTTGTAACCATTTGTATCGCAATAAAACTCAACAAAACTAACTGTTATTTAGAAATATATCCTTTTCCCAAATTTACCGAGGATCGGCCCATATTTGACTATATAAAGCCTCATTTAGAAATTTTAGTTTTTTATCAATAAATGGCTTAAATATTTTGGAATTATGGTAACATTCAACAGTTTCTTTACAAAAAATAAAAATTTTATAAAAGTAAAAATTGTAAAAATATACTCATGGTGTAGGGTATCATATGGTCGGCCATGCCCGACTATACATTCCTACTTGTTTTCTATTAAAGATAATCGTTTTAAATTTTATTAAAAAAAATAATAATGGCATTTAATCATTATTAACCGATTAACCTAAAAACATTTTTTTACAAAAAACAACTGCAGGCTAAGATAATCTTAAAATTTTTGGCCAGTTATTATTAACGTAAAAATTTTTAATATGAAGTAGTACACTTTCAGTTGAAAACGTTTTGCAAATTATCTTACCCCTCAGAACGTTTAGCAACAATTTTGTTAAATAAAACTTGTATTTTATAAGGTTTAGAATTTTAACATTGGCAGCCGATTATAGAAAATAATAATATTTGCACTTGTTTTCTGATAAGCTCATATTAGTATATTTAATACTACTCATATATCATGGATTATGAAAAAGTTAGTCATTAATTCAAATACATACTATATAAAGGAAAAAACCCCATAAACCCTATGAACACAATTTTATTCCCGGCTTTCATTGAATGCTTTAGTTGTATTTTGTTTGAAGATAAAGTTTTTATTTTGCAAATACTAAGCAAATTTTTAAATTTAATACACGTAAGCAAAAGTTTATCGGTCTAGAAACTGACTGCATAAGATAAAAATTTTTAAACATTTAGGAATGGCGAACTATTTACGATATATTCTGGAAATATTAAGCATCTCTCACGTGTTGTTAACTTTCTTAATCAGTCCTCGTTATAGTTCAAAAGCTACCGATCTAATCATTAATGCAATTTTTGAAATCATTTCTTGTAGGTCTATAATCTGATCCATTTGTAAAAAATTCGATAAAGTATTACCTAAAGCAACTACCACCAGCTTTTATATAATTTCCGATTTCGGTATTCTTTGATATATAATGCTATCGATTTAAATAGAACTCTCATGATAGTTTTATTAATTTTCAAGGCCTCCTTTAATATAGATCTCAGCTCTCGGGAAAATCATACCTAAGGCCACCTCCCTTTATGTGTTTCTACTAGATTATAACATTTATTTTGAGTCTTTGAAAGAAAAAATCTGATAAATTTATTTTTGATAGATCCCAACAGGGTTGCTACTGAAATGCTACAGAAATATTTAGAAAAGATCTCGTTCTGACTTATTCATCTGTCAGTTCATTTCTATAGTAGCTGAACTGCAGAATTTAGAGATTTCGGCTCAATTAGTTATATATAGCCTTCAACATCAAGCAGTCAACAAGAAAATCAGAAAATCACTTCAATCACGATTTTTTCTATACTTGAACTCTCTTTCTCTCTCTTGAGTCTTTCTCTCTCTTTCTCTATACGACATAGTTTGTTTTTACTCTAACAAAACATTTACATCAATGGACGCTCTTTTTCAGCCTAAAATTTTACTTTAAGTTAATTTAATCGTAAATTTTTCTTAATTATTGATAGGTTAGGCCTCCGGTAGGTTAGTGGTTAAGTCGTGCAAAAAATTAGGTCAATAGGATTACGTTAACTGGTGCCGCAACGGCTCTGAAGTTTGAAGATGCATTTACATGGGGAAATATGCAATTTTTTCAGTTTTCACATAAGTTTTGTCATTAAACAATTTATTTTGCGTTTTATTGCCAAAGAATCGTAATGTACACAGAATTAGCGTTACAAAAAGATAAAAAACACACAAATTGGTTGAAAAATGTAAATGTTATTAGAAATTCCCCAGGCCATTATCGTGTCTCAGAGCACTTGAATTCGAAATGTGATAAAAATTTAAACATATTTTTGAAAATATTCTAATAAAACAATTGTGTTACTTAAAATACATCTATAGTTTCTTGAATATGAGTTTTTGTCCTTATAGAATAACTTAAACCTGTTCTCAGCTATGGTCAAAAATTTTTGATATTTTTAACGGTCGTTTCAAAATTCAAATTTTAGTATTTTTGATACTTTGTTAAACAAATTCCAATATTTTTGGGAGAACTCATAGGGATTTATGGACAACAGATTAGGAAATAAAACAGTAAAAAAAAATAGGTCAATACCTCTTATAGTTTGCCTGTACCTGTAATTTGAATTCAGTAGATTTCGAGAAAAACCCATTCTTATGTAATATTTTGCAAAATTAGCCTTTTTATTATATTGTTGTGTATTTTAAATGGAACCTTTTGAAAAATTTATTAGTCCACATATTTCTAAATAACAATCAAAAGTTTCATGCAATTTGGACGCCATTAACCCATAAACTTAAAAGGTCAAATTTTGTAACATTTGCAATTTTTGATGGAAACTAGTCGAAATTGTTTCTATTTTTAGGTAGATTATCATAAAACTTAAGAAATTTATTTATTAACAACCGATATTTACAATAATAGTGAAAAAAATAAATTAACCCTTAAACGGCCTTGGGGTCAAAATGACCCCAAGGCCGTTCTAATATACATACATTCACCTTTCAAACTAACTCCTATATTCGCTACTGGCAGCTATTGTCAAGGATTTTAAATACCTTCATGAACATCATATACATATATATTGTAAATTTATATACATATATTTTAAACTACTTTTAGAGGCATAGATTTTTTAAATACATTTACTGTAACCTATGAACATTGTATAATATATCCAATTAATAAGTGAGTTATTAAATTAATTGACTAAAACATCAATTAACAATTCATTTTAATTAAATTATTATGAACTGGTATTAAACAAATACTATTATAAATTTTTTTAGACAATATTAATTGTAAAAAAAAGAAAATCAATTATTAAACAAAAATCACAATACTTCATCTTATTATTATACAACGCATTTTTAAGTGCAGTCGCACCAGAAGTGTATAACAGAATCACAAATATTCATTTTCGTAGGTTAATAACATTGGAATTTCAGAATACTTGTTAATTGTATTCTTTTGTCATCAGGTTATACACTCGTTACAATTGACATTTAGTAATAGAAGTTATTTTTGTATGATTTATTTATAAATATATATACAAATTAATTTGATACTCTTAGTGTTGTCATATATTTTTGATATATTTTAAAATATTCCCGATTTTTTTCTTAGACTAAAAACTAATTGATAGATTTTCCTCTAAGAATTTATAAATAAATTTAAATTTTAAATATAATGTTATAAATTTCATAAAATATATTTACCTGAAGCCACTCATAACATTTAGTAGAGTACTTTTGCCAGAACCCGATGGTCCCATTATTGCTGTTAATTCACCGGAACGAAAAGCTCCGTTAATACTATGAAGAATTTCTTTTGTAACTGCAAATATAGAAAATATTTAACCAAATTTATTAGAAACTAAAAAAACAAAACGTTAAATTGTACATCAATCGAAAGTCTTTCCCTACTTCAAATTCTGCATCCATCACGAGTCTTTCTCTACTTCAAATTTTACATCAATCATGATAATCACTATAATTTTTACTCCGATCATGTGATTTTTTCTGCTTCAACTCTTACTGTACTTCGAATTTAACTGCAATCTATCTCATTATATTCTTAAAATTATATATCAATCCGGGCTCTAATTCTAATCAGAATATAATTTCTTTACTTCAAATTTTACATCAATCTTTACTCTATATGTTATATCATTCGTATTTCTTTTATCTACTTAAAAATTTGAATAAATTTTTTATCCTTTTTTCTTTAAACTTTTACATCAATCGACGATCTTACTTTACTACAAATTTTACTTTAAGAATGACTCATAATCTCTACAACATTTTACTTCAAGCCTGGCTACTCTTACATCATTCTGTACTTAAAATTTGACATGAATTGGGAATATTTTGAAACTTTAAAGTTAACACCAATTGGAACACGTTCTTTACTTCAAAATTACAGCTTTATTTTTTTTATTTGATTCAAATTATTATTACAATTTACAAAAAAATATATTTTTATAGTTTTAATCACTAGTGATGAAATTTTGAACCCTTTTCGGAAACCCTTCCATTAACGTTTTTATAGTGCTTTCTGTCACTTTGCTCGAACATGTAGTACATCTCCGTTTAAAATCTACCACACTTTTGGGCACCTTTTTTGTACTCTTCAATTCTCTTTTAACAAGAGCCCAATATCTCTCCACTGGCCTTAGCTCCGGGCAGTTTGGAGGATTTGCCTCTCTTGGTACAAATACCACATTATTGTTCTTGTACCACTCATGGGCTTGTTTACCATAGTGACAGGATGCCAAGTCAGGCCAAAAATAAGTGGACACATTATGAAGTCTTATGAATGAAAGCAGCCTTTTTTGTAAACATTCCTTGATATAAATTTCGGTATTTATAGAGCCCGTTGTAACAAATGATTGGCTTCTTTTGCCGCAACTGCATATTGCTTGCCATACTAAGAACATTCTGGGAAATTTTGTCTGCTTTTGGGTCCTAAACTTTTCTTCAACATTCCCTCGAGCATCAGCAACATAAAACTTTTGACCTGGAAGTTGCGACAAAATCTGCCAGAACATCCATTATGCAGCAAGAATATTTTTTTATAAAACTTGACTTTAATTTCCGTGCTCTGTTTTTGGCCTCTAAATTTTTAGCAGCGTTCCTGTCAGGAACTTTTTGAG
>NC_060950.1:30681016-30686641 GCF_022045245.1 Lucilia cuprina | reverse complement strand
ACTAGACTATAGACTAGACTATAGACTAGACTATAGACTAGACTATAGACTAGACTATAGACTAGACTATAGACTAGACTATAGACTAGAATATAGACTAGACTACAGGCTAGACTATAGACTAGAATATAGACTAGACTACAGGCTAGACTATAGACTATACTATAGACTAGACTACAGACTAGACTATAGACTAGACTATAGGCTAGACTATAGACTAGACTATAGACTTGAATATAGACTAGACTATAGACTTGAATACAGACTATAGACTTGACATAAAATACTAAAGAAATGCAAAATTTTCTATGTCTTTAAGAAAGGGCCACGGTCAGTAAGACAAACCATAACTAATTTATTCCTTATTATATAGACAAAGTTTGAATCTTTTTTTTAAATATGTTCCGAATAATTTTTAATTGTCTAAGTCAAGACTCTGATGTAAAGTAAAAATTGCTTACTTAATAAACAAACAATACTTTCATTTTAAAATTTATTTACCGTACAATTTTTAATTGTTAAAATATTTTTATGGTCTCCGTAAACTCACTATTGCATTTCATGTAAAATATTTGATTTGTTTGTTGTTTTTTTTTTTTTTTTGTTTATTAAACCCTTAACAATGTTAAATATATAAACAAATTAAGATAAAAATCAAAAAAAAAGAAAAAAAAAAGTGACGAATTGCATGTGTTCACTTTAAGCATTTACTTAGACAATTATAATTAATATATAATTTATTTGTAAAACAAAGAAATCATCTGTGAATAAACACCCACCCTCTTACTCTACTTTGACCTCTACAATTAATTTTCTCATTATTATAATAATACTTTTTAATTTTAAATTACTTCATTGTTGTAGTTTTAATTTTAGCCATTTTAATTACAACAATAAACTTTAAGTTTTTAAATTTAAAATCCGTGTTATTTGAAATTGAAATTATTATACAACATTTAAATCCCTTGACAAAGTCCAATTTTTTTTACTTTTAATCTTTTGTTTTTTTTTTTATTTTTTGTAATTCAAATAATGACTCATTAAAAAATTCATTAAAATAAATTTTATTTCTATTTAATTTTTCTTATTTAAATATGATAGTTTTGTATGTATATGCATTTCTTATCTAATATAACACAAATACTGAAGCCAGTTTCAAAATTGACCCTTAATTATTGACGAGTTTTTAAAAAATACCTGATAATAAATTTTCTAGAACTTAAAAAGAAAAAAAATTTAAATTTTCAATAATTTTCCTTTAAAGATAATGTTTTGAAAAAAATCTCCTTCACCTTAGCAAATAAATAAATTAAATATTTCTAGTCTGGTTGTTATCACTTTCTGGTAGTTTGCTTCCGTTTTATTCAGATCCATAAATCGATCGTAATGACATCATAGGTGAATATTGATTTTTAATATTTTATTTATTTGTTTTACACTACAAATAGTAATTATAAAATTGGTAAAATGTTTTACAATATAAAGAGTCACGATCAATGTTAAACTATATGATCACTAATGAAAAGCAGAGAAAAATTTACAACTATTGTATTATAACCAAAAAAGACTCTCGATAAATTCAAAATGTGAAACACGATTACCGAAAATCTTTAAATATAGAAATACCTATATTGATATAAAGTTTGATGTCATGAAATAGGCACGATCGGTTGTCAATTTAACTTAGAGAAAGACTCATGATCGATGTAAAATTTGCACTAGAGTAAAAACCAAGATTGTTTGGAATCGAGAAACAAACACGATATATGTCAAATTTAAAGAAAAGAAAGATTCATTAATTAAGTATAGTATGAAGTCAAGTAACAGCCACGATCAGTGATTTATTTAAAATAGAAAAAAGACGATTAATATAAAATATCTAAGAAAGAAGGAATTAGTCATGGTTGTGCTAAAATTTAAAGAATGACTCAAGTTTAATGTAAATCATGGTTGTGCTAAAATTTAAAAAAATGACTCAAGTTTAATGTAAAATTTTGTAGAGTTTGGAGTCAAGACATAACCACGATCAGTGGTCACTTAAAAGTAAAGAAAGAATCAATATTGATGATAAATTTGAACTAAAGAAAACAACCAAGATTAATGTTTAATTTCAAATCGAGAATGATCTACAATTGATGTACAATTTAAACAAGAAAAGAGTCATAAAGTTTAAAGTTAAGTAATTGTCACGATCAGTAATTAATTTAATTTAGAGAATGATTATTGATCATTGAAAAAATTTGTAATGGAAGAAAATAGTCATGATTGATGTAAAATTTGAAGTAAAGAATAAATCAAGTTTGATGTAAAATTTGGAGGAAGAGAAAAAGTCATTAGTTGTGAACAGATTGAAGTCAAGAAATAGTCACGATCAGTTATCAATTTAGAGTAGAGAAACAATCAAGATTGATACAATATTTGTTCTAGAGTAAAAACCAATATTAATGTAAAATTTCAAATCGATTGATGTAAAATTGTAAGTAAAGAAAGAGTCATGAATGACGTAAAGTTTAAAGTCAAGTAATAGTCAAGATCAGTAACTAATTTAAAGTAGAGAAAGACGATTAATATAGAAATTTAAATCAGCTATAATTGATGTAAAATTCAAAGTAAAGAATGAGTCAAGATTGATGTAAAATTTTAAGGAAGATAAAGAGTCATGTGTTATATAGAGTTTGGAGTCAATAAATAATGTAAAATTTAGAAGAAGAAGAAAAAGAGTTTAAAATCAAATAACAACCACGATTTTTGAGAAAGACTCAAGATTGGTGTTAAATTTTACACATTAAAGGGATTCGATTGATGTCAAATTTTTGAATGGAGACGGAGTCATAATTGAGTAGGATCCACGATTAATATACAATTTAAGTAAAGAAAGATTCACGCATGACGTACAATTTGAAGTAGAGAAAAGGCTACGTTTGATGGAAAATATGAAGAAGAGATTTACGATTGATGGAAATTTTTAATTAAAGAATTGGACAAGATTGTTAGGATTAGGGGAAGCGTAACGATTGATGTAAAATTTGAAAAGAAAGAATTACGATTGATTTAAAGTTGTGACAAAAGAAAGAGCCACAATTTCCATACGTAAAGTTTTATACGATTCAGAGCCAAGAACAGTAATCAATTTAATATAGAAAAAGACCCTCGATTTATGTAAAATATTAAATAAAGAAAGAGTAACGATTGATGTAAAATATAACATAGAGAAAGAATCATGATTGATGTAAATTATAAGGTATGGAAAGAATTACGATTAATGTAAAATTTTATGTTAATAAATAGCTACGATCAGTAAACAATTTGAAATAGAGAATACTTAAGAATGATGTAGAAAAAGACTGTACTAGTGTAAAATACCATGTAGAAAATGACAAACTATTGTTGTAAGGAGAAAGACTGACAACTGATGTAAAATATTAATTATAGAAAGAATCACGACTGAAGTAAACTTTAATACAAAGTAGAGAATGACTTACGTTTAATATATCAATGAAGAAATAGGTATGACTGATGTAAGAAACAAAAATGATTGATATAATATTTAAAATATAGAAAGAGTGTCAATTGAAGTGAAATTTTAGGCAAAGAAAGTGTCAAGATGCATGTACAATTTGAGGAAGATAATGGTTTGAAGCACGTGTTTTAATCCTACCAATTACCAGTTTAATATTCTATAAAAAAAACTTTCCATTATTACAGTTTTTTATTAATAACAATTTAATTTATTTCATAACTATAATTTAAATGCGTTTTTTTATGTTGTTCTATAATTATTTTAAACGATGTATTTAACATTTTATCTACATACGTTATTGGCATTATCTTATTACATTACAATTGATTATATATATTAATTAAATTGTTTTTACTATATTATCACTTGTTTATTGTTTATTTTCTATGATTTTGCTACCTTATAAGAATTTTAAATCGCATACAAAACGTTTTATAAATTACCACCTATTTATAATATATTTAACATATTATAGTAATAAACACATTAAGCTAATAATTTACATAAGCAACATGTGTTTTTTTTTTTCTCCTCTTTCTTTTAACATTTAACATAAATATTTTTATTAATAACTTTTTTCCATTTCCTTTATTACAGACTTAACTGAACCTTAAAATAATAATAAATACAATTTAATCATAACATCACAATTGTAACCAAATGACTGTTATAAACGATATAAAACCCTTAAGTGGGTGTGGCAGTGGTGCCAATACGCCTGATTGTGGTACTGGCGTTTTAGGCATTAATTGCTGTTCAACTGCTGCCAGTTCAGAAATATCCATAGATCAAACTACATCCAGTTCATCGAATTCGAATTCAACGACAAAAGTTAATAATTTATCAGACAATTTATATGATGATAATTTTTCACGTTGTAAAAAAGTGGATATCGAATTTGAAAAAGTTAAATATACAGTTAGTAAATTTTCATTTTCGGAAGCAAAATTTGGTAAGTGTTTTTAAATTTTTTATGTAATAAGCATCATGACTGACACGTAAAAATTAATCTTGACCAGTCTATAATCTTTACTATAGATCTATCTATAGTCTTGACTATAGATCTATCTATAGTCTTGACTATAGATCTATCTATAGTCTTGATCAGTCTATTGTCTTGATCAATCTATATTCTTGACTATAGATCAATCTATAGTCTTGACTATAGATCAATCTATAGTCTTGAATATAGATCAATCTATAGTCTTGACTATAGATCAATCTATAGTCTTGACTATAGATCAATCTATAGTCTTGTCTATAGATCAATCTATAGTCTTGACTATAGATCAATCTATAGTCTTGACTACAGATCAATCTATAGTCTTGACTACAGATCAATCTATAGTCTTGACTATAGATCAATCTATAGTCTTGACTATAGATCAATCTATAATTTTGACTATAGAGCAATCTATAGTCTTGTCTATAGATCAATCTTTAGTCTTGACTATAGATCAATCTATAATCTTGACTATAGATCAATTTATTGTCTTGACTATAGATCAATCTATAATCTTGATCAGTCTATAATCTTGTCTATTTATCAGTCTACAGTCTTGACTATTGATCAGTCTGTAGTCTTGCTTATAGATCAGTCTAGAGTTTAACTAAAGATCAGTTTATAGTCTTGACAATAGTCCACAATATAGATCTGCCTAGAGTACTGATTATAGTTATGCCTAACAGTAGATCAGCCTGTAGTTCCTGACTATATGTCAGACTATAATTTTGGATAATAAACCCAATGATTGATTAATAAATGAGTGTAGATAAACCACTAGGTTTGAAGAAAACTTTGGTGTGAAACTCTGGTTTAATGTAGAATTTAAAGTAAAGAATGTAAAAAAATATTAAAGTTCAGTTCGTAGCAGGGAAAGACTTGCTATTTTGGTAAAATTTGAACAACAGTGATGCAAGATTGAAGTAAAATTTAAAGTAGAGATGATAAGAATGACTTAAGTAAGGAGTGAGATCGAAAAATTCTTAACACACGGTTTTCATTACATTTTTCAACCAAAGTATTATTTGATTTTTTTTTGATCAAGTTACCTTTGAAAAACATGTCAGTTATTATGTGTAATGTCAATTATATTAATTTTTTT
>NC_060950.1:30679172-30680916 GCF_022045245.1 Lucilia cuprina | reverse complement strand
TAGTCTAGTCTATAGTCTAGTCTATAGTCTAGTCTATAGTCTAGTCTATAGTCTAGTCTATAGTCTAGTCTATAGTCTAGTCTATAGTCTAGTCTATAGTCTAATTTAGTCTAGTATAGTATAGTATATAGTCTTGTCGAGTCTATAGTCTAGTCTATAGTCTAGTCTAGTCTATAGTCTAATCTAGTCTAGTCTATAGTCTAGTATAGTATAATCTATAGTCTTGTCTAGTCTATAGTCTAGTCTGTAGTCCAGTCGATAGTCTAGTCTATAGTATAGTCTAGTCTATAGTCTAGTCTGTAGTCTAGTCTATAGTCTAGTCCATAGTCTAGTCTTTAGTCTAGTCTTTAGTCTAGTCTATAGTCTAGTCTATAGTGTAGTCTATTCTTTAGTCCAGTCTATAGTTTAGTCTATAGTCTAGTCAATAGTTTCTTTCAAAAGAACAGAAAGCCATACGGAAGGAAAGGATAGTTATTAGTATCGCATTTAATGCAGATCCGTTTGGAATGTGTGAACTTGTTATGAACGTCGACCTCAAGTTATGTCGTTCACCCTAGCAAAGCTTTATATTACAACACAACTTAAACATCCAAGAACTTTTATAGCCTTTATATAGCCATAAACCAATTTCCCATATACATATGTTGTTCTTTATTCGTTATACAAATTTAGAAAAAGTTTAATTAATGACTAAAATCTTGTATAATAATTTATCCACTTTATTTTATTGTTCTGTTATGGTAAAACTACTTCTTTGTCTTTAATTTATCGTCTCTTTTGAACAGAAACAAGGTTGAAAAAATTAAAAAAGCAAAAATCCTGATTTCTTTTGAAAAAAAATCTATCAAATTGTCCACCATTAACAACAACTTGAAGATTTTATGGTCGGCCAACTTAATTCTAGAAATTAGCTTTTATTGTGGCAATCGTCGTCATGAAAGGAAAAAGTCCAATAAATAGAAAAGGTAAAAAATCAATTAAGTCGGATTTTAACCTTTTAAAGGACACTCAAACTGGTCGCAGCCACTAGTCTACATAAAGTGTTACAACCAGAATTCTTTAAAAACAGTCTTTATTATTTTTTAATCGTTTGTCACGTTTATGGGTTAATTTTCTTTAAAACAAACATACTAACAGATTGTGAAAAAATAAACAACACTAAACCGGTTACAAAGTAAGTTATACGGTCAATAACGTTACATCTAGTTGATGGTGGTTTCTGAAAATGCCACAAGTAGCAAATATATACAACTACTACAACAAAGAACCAACAACTCACGAAAACCTACCCAACCAATTTTAACAACATACAAGAGCAACAAAATCAACAGCAAAAAAAACAACAACAAAAAAGTAGGCAGTCAAATGGATATTGAAACCATAATAAGAATATTGTGGAATGTGGCAAGTTCAGTTAAAAAGACTTGCATGCTCCAAGAGTTGCCACGATTTGAGCATAAGTTTTATCCAAACAGAAAACTTATCCACATTTTTCTACTAGAAGAGAATTGATTGTAATTTTCTGGACTTAGTCTAATCTGTAGTCTGGGCTATAATATAGTCTATAGTGTGGGATATAGACTATAAGCTAGTCGAGTCTATGATCTAGTTTATAGTGTGGGATATAGCCAATAGGCTATACTAGTCTATAGTCTAGTCTATAGTCTAGTCTATAGTCTAGTCTATAGTCTAGTCTATAGTCTAGTCTATAGTCTAGTCTATAGTCTAGTCTATAGTCTAGTCT
>NC_060950.1:30663920-30679072 GCF_022045245.1 Lucilia cuprina | reverse complement strand
TCTATCTATCTATCTATCTATCTATCTATCTATCTATCTATCTATCTATCTATCTATCTATCTATCTATCTATCTATCTATCTATCTATCTATCTATCTATTTTAAAACATAAATTAATTCACTTTTTGTTTTTAATATTTTTAATTTTAAATTTTGTAAGGTTATTTTGTATAACTATTTTTTTAATTAGTTGTCCGTTCAGTTATTTTTTATATTTAGCCTTATGAGGGTTTTGTTTGTTTTTTGATAATAAATTATAATTTGACAGCAAAAAAAAGTTACAATTAAAACACATTATTTTCGCAATAAATTATAAATTACAGAGGTATCAACCTTGTTGCAAAAATATTTGATTTGGTCAACATGTTGCTAGCAATATGCAATTTGTATACTTAGTGTTCAGTATAGACAATTTAGAGTTTTTTAAATTGTATTATTATCAAATAAAATGCTTCACTTAAATAAAATGCTTCACATTAATCGCAACATGTTTCGGCAACATTTAAATGTTTACATTAGTTGAATTCACAATTTATGCAGTGAAACTTATTATTATTTCTTTTAGCAATAACTACTAATTCTTAAAATCATTTAATTATTTTGTTATTTGCTTTAGCTATTTCACCATAAATATTTATTGTCATTTTATTTATTTTCTCTCCCAAAAGCCACATTAAACCCTAATTTTTGCATGTTATTAAATAAAATTAACATTTTATAATTTTTATCCAAAGTCATCGAAATTCTCACAAAAACAAACTATTCACTAAAATTGTATAATTAAAATGACGTTTTTTTTCTATTTTGCGGTTTTCTTTTGTGCCACAAAAATTTCACTGTAATTATGGTGCAGATTAGGGGAAAACCAAACAAAGAAATGTAAACCTTTTTTAAAACTGTCAGTGGACATTCACATATTTGCTTTTGTCGGTTTCTTCTTCTGCATAAATTATGCAATATTGATTAGAAATTGAAAAAAGTGGTTAAGTTTTTTTCTAACTATTAAAAGTTTTTTATAGAAAATTAATTGCATTGGTGTATAATATGTTTATCTTGTTATTTCTGAAACTAATTAGGCTAATATTTTCTTTTAACATTTAAAAGATCAATACAAGTGAAAAATTTTTAGACGCCCCGCATTCTAAGCGTCCAAAAGTGTCCATATACATTATGACACTTCTCCCATGGATCAATTTCATTCATATTTAAGACATGAGGCGGCACTTAATGCCGAACGGTTTTAGGTGAACTGGCAAAAAACGGTTATAGGACTCGTCAATGTATACAGGAGACATTGGCAGGATATAGGAAACCGTTGCTATACGGATGGATCTATAGTGAAGACCCAGAAAATAAAAAAAAATATAACTAACTGTTTACCTAATCATAAAATAAGCTTCCAAACAAAACTCCGAGTAATAGGGAAATGTGAAAATTATATTAGAATAAGCAACTGTCTGTCTATCTATCTATCTATCTCTCTATCTATCTATCTATCTATCTATCTATCTATCTATCTATCTATCTATCTATCTATCTATCTATCTATCTATCTATCTATCTATCTATCTATCTATCTATCTATCTATCCATCGATCTATCTATCTATCTATCTATCTATCTATCTATCTATCTATCTATCTATCTATATACCTATCTATCTATGTAGATAATTAAATTTTGTTAAATTTTAAAACTTTATTCCGTTAACAGTCTTTTTTACCAACATATTTATTTCCTTTTTACTTTTTTTAACCGACTCTCACACATTTTTATTTCGTTTTCTTGCTGTCTACTTTCTTTAGTGAAATCTTCCATAAATACTTTTTTTTTCATTTTACTACTAAAGTAAAACTGTTCATGACTAAACGGAGAAAAAAAATTAAACGTAATTTGAACTTTTTGAACCTTTTTTGTGTCGATTGAATAAAATTTTAACAAAAAAGAAGTAAAAAAACAAAAGTAAGCTAAACAGACAGATGGACAGACAGAAAGACCATTAAAAGGAATTGTATTTTATGTGTTATTTCAGCACATTTTTGTTGTTTATGGTTGCAAATATATATATATTTTTTTGTTGAAATTTTATTTAAAAACTAAACAAATTATTCTAGAAAATATAATATTTGCATATTTGCAATGGTTCACAATAGCATTTGAAAAGAAAATAAATAATAAGTAAATAACGCTATGTCTTTATAATTACTTTGGCAGGTCTTGCAAATTTACTAATTTTTACAGTTAAAATTAAATTAAATTTCTATTTCTCTTACAACAAGTTATACATGTTTTATTAAATTATTATTTTTATTCCAATCTTATCACTATAAATGGCGCTTATCAAAAGCAGACTTCGGAACCTTAAATTTTTACCAAGGTCAGTGAAATGCCCTTAAAAAAAAACATAAACAATCAGAATAATAACAAACATTAAAACGTATGGCGGAGATGTTCATAAACAAAATCAAAACAAAAATTAACCAAAAATTAAATAATTCATTAATGTTGATAAATTATTTAAACAATTTAACAAAAACAAATTAAAACATGACCTTGTACGAATTGAAAGACAATAATTTTTGGACAAACTAAACCTCAAAACAACAGAAGAAATTTGAAGCTAAATGAAATGAAACTAAAGATCTTGTGGGGTCAAAAAACTAAGTTTGACATCGCTGTCAGTTATGAATTTAAGAAATGTTTATAAACAATTATTAATATAAAAATAGATTAGTTTTTTTTTTATTGGAATCAAAATATAAAATTAGAAAGTTTTTAAAATTTTCAATTGATTTGAAGTTTTTTCAAACTATTTTGCAGATTTGAAAACAATAGTTATTGAAACGATTAAAAATATTATTAAAATCAATTATTTCATTAAAAAGATCCCAGAACTTTATTACTATCGAATACATAGTATAGCTGTTTAAATTTCAATCTATTCATAATAATTTTAGGGAAAACTTCTCGCTCCCTAAAGCCACAATTCTTAGAATTTAAACTAATATCGTTACATTCCATTTAAATAATTTATTCAATGTTTTGGTATAACATTTTTTTAATATAATAAAAAATTTTCTTAACAATACAAGTGTGCCTTTAATGCATTAGACTTAAGTACTTGTAAATAAAAACTATGCAAATCCTCAAGTCAATATTCAAAGTGCAATCAATCGTAACTAGATCAAAGTCTGCAAGTCGTTTACCAACTACATGTCATAACTGCAAAGACACCTTTGAAATTAATTATATAAAAATACAAGAATATATATTAGTGGCCGATTTTATGAAATATGATTAGCGTAAGCATTGATGTTATATTACTTGCAATTGCCGTTTGAAGGACCAAAACTCTTGGATCCATTCGTAAGTCTTGTGCTTACCGAGAGAAGTAATAGATTATAAAAATTTAATGAGATTTGTTAATTACGCCTTTTTGAGACAATTGAGATGTGTCAAGACTATAGATTGATCTATAGTCAAGACTATAGATTGATCTATAGTCAAGACTATAGATTGATCTATAGTCAAGACTATAGATTGATCTATAGTCAAGACTATACATTGATCTATAGCCATGACTAAAGACAGATCTATAGTCAAGACTATAGACTGATCTATAGCCATGACTATAAACTGATCTAGTCAAGACTATAAACTGATCTATAGTCAAGACTATAGACTGATCTATAGTCAAGACTATAGACTGATCTATAGTCAAGACTATAGACTGATCTATAGCCATGACTATAGACTGATCTATATTCAAGACTATAGACTGATCTATAGCCATGACTATAGACTGATCTATAGCCATGACTATAGACTGATCTATAGCCATGACTATAGACTGATCTATAGTCAAGACCATAGACTGATCTATAGTCAAGACTATAAATTGATCTATAGTCAAGACTATAGACTGATCTATAGTCAAGACTATAGACTGATCTATAGTCAAGACTATAGACTGATCTATAGTCAAGACCTTAGACTGCTCTATAGTCAAGATTATAGACTGATCTATAGTCAAGACTATAGACTGATTTATAGTCAAGACTATAGACTGATTTATAGTCAAAACTATAAACTGATCTATAGTCAAGGCTATAGACTGATCTATAGTCAAGACTATAGACTGATCTATAGTCAAGACCGTAGACTGTTCTATAGTCAAGACCGTAGACTGTTCTATAGTCAAGACTACAAACGGATCTAAAGTCTAGACCGTAGACTGATCTATCTGTAGTCAAGACTATAAACTGATCTAAAATCAAGAACACAGGCTGATTTATAGACGAGACTATAAACTATAGACTAATCTATAGTTAAGAGTATAGACTGATTGAATATAGATTGATTTTTTTTGATCTTTTGTAGAAACTATGTATATATTGATCAAGAAAGGTCTTCCGTCATACTGCTTTAAAATTTTCATAAGACGATATTTCAAAATACTTTGACTTTCATGCCTTTTTCTAAAAATAATAAAATTTTTCCGTAACAAAACAATTATAACTGCATTATTGTTTTATTTGTTTACAAAATGCAAATTTAAATTAATATTCTATAAATATTTGTATGTGTTGTTGTATTTTTCTTTAAAAATAAAACACACCTCAATTAATGTCGCAATTTTCGAGTGTGACGGAAACAGCTGATTATAGTGACGTCGATAACTCGCATTTATTAAGAACGTGTACATTACAACATTTTAGGTATTGGAGTGATAGAATAAAAATGTTAATTAAATAAGAGTTTTTTTGTTTTAATTTTACTAAAAATAGTTATTGAATAATTTAATTAAAAAATGAACAGAATAATTACCAAAAAATCTATAGGTGTAATAGTTAGAACAATGAATTGCAAATATTTTAATTTACAATCGCAGCAATAAGCTTTTATTGTTTTGGATGTAATTAAGGTGGCTTACAAATTAAAATTTCATTGCTTACTTGTAAGTGTAAAAGTAAGTAGACTTTCTCTTATTTGCGATTAAGAATTACATGTGCTTTTCAATTAGATTGTATTGCATTTTATTTAATATATTTTTTTAAATTTTGTCACCTGCATATACATATACATTTCTTTCTGCATAATTTCAAATACAAATTTCTTTCTAAATAAATTATCAACAAATAATTAAATTTGTCTAGCTTTCAAAATATTCCATTGAACAATAGTCAATTATAAATAATGACACACAGTCCAAGAAATGAAAAACAAATTAAATTGAAGAATTAAGGGTGTTATCAAAAAATTTGTCGAAAATTTCAAAATCCGAATTTTATCTAAATTTGTAAACGGTTAATCTGTTAAAGCGGTAATATTGGTTGGTAATGGACCAAACCTATTGAAATTAAAAAAAAACATTTAGATTCTTATAAAACTTATTTATGTCGATTTCCATTGCTAATATTGATATTTTAAACCAGTTATGAGTATAACAAGTTATTTTCTAAAAAGGGACCTTTTACTATAAGGTATAAGATCAACTTTGACTCTATGTTCACCATTTAAAATGTCAGAAAAAAAAACTTTATTATCTGGTCATTCAACTGATAAAGATACATGTCCAAATCCTTGTAGAATTTTACAAGGACCCACAATATATGGGATCTATGAGCGATATTTAAATGTTTTACAAACGGAATGTCAAGAAAAATATATCTCATCTTTTTATGATGGGTTTAAAAAGTTCAACTTGTATTAAAAAGATATAACTGAAATCTTTGAAATAAGGGAGATAAGTCAAGCCTTCAACCGAAATTTTTGTCTTTTTACGGACGGATGGACCAGAATCATAAAAAATTAGTTGAAGTCGACTTTTTTATTTAACAAATAACCGATTTTCGAAATCGAAAATGGACGAAGTAATCGAAAAGAATTCGTAAAGTGATTTCTTAAAAATTTTGAAAAATATATCTAAAACACGATTTTGTTAATAAAACTCGAAAAAAATTCTTTTTTTGGATGGACAAGTCTAAAACACAACTTTTCGAATATTTCAAAAAGTTTTTTTACGCATCAACTTTAAAATATTTATTAAATAAAAGAATATCGAAAATATTCAATACTATAAATAAATTATTCAGAAAAATCAAAAAATTTTGAAAAGTTGTTAAAAAATATTGAAAAAAAATCATTGGTTATATACAAAAAAATTTCGAAATTAAAATTTTTTGTTAATAAATATCAAAGTATGTGGGAGTAGTCGAAAATATTCAAACAGTGATTATTAAATAATATTGGAAAAACTCTATTTTTTGGGAACATCAGACAAGTCTAAAACTCGACTTTTGGTAAATTGTAATAAGTCGATATTTTTCGTTTCAACTATAGAATAATTTGCAAGTAAAATGATTATGAAAAAGTCGAAATAAATGGGAAAATTTTAAAAAAATTTTGAAATTTTTTTTATAAAAATTATTCAAAAAAAACTTATTTTTTAACAAAGTAGAAAATTGATTTTCCTAAATTGCAAAAAATCGACTTTTCGTTGCAACTATAGAACTTCTATGTGAAAATTTACCCCGATTAGTTTAGCTGTTTAGAAATTTCAGTTACCATTACAAAAATCAATTCTCATGCACAAAAAAAAACTACAGCTGTAGAAAGCTTAGCATTCTCTATATTATATCTCGGAAAAGTAATTTAGCCAAAAACGAACACATGGAATATTAACACTGATCAGCCAAGCTATTTAGACATTTCAGTTATAATTCAAAAATCAATTTTGACGCACAAAAAAAACTCAGCTTTTTCACTATTATTCTGAATTGGTAAATTAGGCAAAAATCGAACCCATGGAAAAACTTTTGCTAGACTTTAGATAAAAAGTTTGTTTCACTATAAAGTTTTTAAAACGCACATTTTCATCATCAACTTCAGACAAATGGAATTTAAAAAAATATGTTACAAATCTTTTGTTGCCAGACTTTGTCTCTTGCGATACATTCAATTCTACAACGCAGCTGAAAACAAATAAAAATGCAATTCTGTTCTTCTCTCTAGAAAAGTCATTGACATTCACAACATGAACACAATTGGCCTATATTTGTTTCTTTTTCTTCTGTTATTTCAAGTTTTTAAAAAACATTTCAAACAAGTAATGCACGAGTAACTAAGAATTATTATAATTTATTATTTATTTATTTATTTTTTTTTTTTTTGCTTTTAACTAAACTTAAGCATTATGTTATATATTTTATTTATATTAAAAATAATATAAGACACAATGTCTGGTATACATCATTGCACATTAACAATATTTGGAAAAAAAAAAACGTTTAAATAAATATTTAAAAATAAATAAAACAACGAACCTTTTAAGATATTTTTGTTTTTTTTTTCTCTTTAAAGAATTTTAGCAACTTCACAAAAAAACACTAATTGTAAATACAAATAATCTTTGTTAAATATTGTATTTTTTAGTTATTTTTTCTTTTCAAACAAAATTTTTAATTTTTTTTAAAATTTTTTATTTTTTTTTTTTTAATTTTATAAAATCTTTTCCTTTTTATTTAATTATTTTTTTTTTTAGATTTTTATTAAATTCTTTAAAAAAATAAAACTTTTACTTAGTTTTTCCTTATTTTTAAATCGTTTTAATTTTCTAACGTTTTTAATGTTAACGCGCCGTATGTTATGGAAAGACTAAATAAAAATTTCTGTTGTTTCTCTTATAGTGTCTGGTTATTTGGATTTTAGTCGTCGCTTAATGCATTGGCCGCGTTATAAAAATAAATATAAACAATTTATATATTTCGTTTTGTTCTGTTTTGTTTTTAGCTCTCCTCTGTTTATGTTATTCATTATTTTGTTTTGTTTCTTTCTTTACATACAAACCAGCCAACAATATTTGTTTAATAAGCTTTAAAACAGAAAGCGAAATTTTGAATCGGTTAAAGAATTATCGTAAGAGTACCAGTGTGTGTGTGTAACATAAAACTGTAAAAAGAGTAACATGAATGAATCGTAAACATATATTGAAATTTCTATGCTTTAACAACGTACATATGCTTGTTAAACATTAACGTATTAGGTAGTTATATACGTTAAAGAGAACGTTAAGAGATCAATATCAATTTTATCAATGGTAAAATTTGTTTATTGAGTAATATTTCTGTTGAGAACATAACCGAACAATAAATAAGTTCAATAGTACATTTCAGTATGTTTTCCTCACTCTTTCTAAAACATTACTAAGAAGTCTAGACTCCAGTTTAGTCTATAATCTATGCTATAGTTTTGTAAAGTCTATACTCCAGTCATATAGTCATATCTATAGTCTAGTCTAAAGCTTTATCTATAGTCTAGTCTATAGTCTAGTCTATAGTCAAGTCCATAGTATAGTCTATAGTCTAGTCTATAGTTTAGTTTAAAGTCTAATCTATAGCCTGTCTAGTCTATAATCTAGTCCATACTCTAGGCTAGTCTAATCTATAGTCTAGTATACAGTCTACTCTATAGTCTAGTCTGCAGTCTAGTCTATAGTCTATTCTATAGTCTAGCCTATAGTCTTGTCTATAGTCTAGTCTATAGTCTTGTCTATAGTCTAGTCTAAAGTCTAGTCAATAGTTTAGTATATAGTCCAGTATATAGTCTAGTCTATACTCTAGTGTATAGTCTAGTGTATAGTCTAGTCTATAGTCTTGTCTATAGTCTAGTCTATAGTCCAGTCTATAGTCTAGTCTATAGTCCAGTCTATAGTCTAGTCTATAGTCTAGTCTATAGTCTAGTCTATAGTCTAGTCTATAGTCTCTAGTCTATAGTCTAGTCTATAGTCTAGTCTATAGTCTAGTCTATAGTCTAGTCTATAGTCTAGTCTATAGTCTAGTCTATAGTCTAGTCTATAGTCTAGTCTATAGTCTAGTCTATAGTCTAGTCTATAGTCTAGTCTATAGTCTAGTCTATAGTCTAGTCTATAGTCTAGTCTATAGTCTAGTCTATAGTCTAGTCTATAGTCTAGTCTATAGTCTAGTCTATAGTCTAGTCTATAGTCTAGTCTATAGTCTAGTCTATAGTCTAGTCTATAGTCTAGTCTATAGTCTAGTCTATAGTCTAGTCTATAGTCTAGTCTATAGTCTAGTCTATAGTCTAGTCTATAGTCTAGTCTATAGTCTAGTCTATAGTCTAGTCTATAGTCTAGTCTTTAGTCTATTCTATAGTCTAGTCTATAGTCTAGTCTATAGTCTAGTCTATAGTCTAGTCTATAGTCTAGTCTATAGTCTAGTCTAGTCTATAGTCTAGCCTATAGTCTAGTCTATAGTCTAGTCTATAGTCTAGTCTATAGTCTAGTCTATAGTCTAGTCTATAGTCTAGTCTATAGTCTAGTCTATAGTCTAGTCTATAGTCTAGTCTATAGTCTAGTCTATAGTCTAGTCTATAGTCTAGTCTATAGTCTAGTCTATAGTCTAGTCTATAGTCTAGTCTATAGTCTAGTCTATAGTCTAGTCTATAGTCTAGTCTATAGTCTAGTCTATAGTCTAGTCTATAGTCTAGTCTATAGTCTAGTCTATAGTCTAGTCTATAGTCTAGTCTATAGTCTAGTCTATAGTCTAGTCTATAGTCTAGTCTATAGTCTAGTCTATAGTCTAGTCTATAGTCTAGTCTATAGTCTAGTCTATAGTCTAGTCTATAGTCTAGTCTATAGTCTAGTCTATAGTCTAGTCTATAGTCTAGTCTATAGTCTAGTCTATAGTCT
This sequence comes from Lucilia cuprina, assembly GCF_022045245.1. NCBI lineage: Eukaryota > Metazoa > Arthropoda > Insecta > Diptera > Calliphoridae > Lucilia > Lucilia cuprina. Next base: position 30,669,365 of record NC_060950.1, on the reverse strand, counting down.
AGTCTATAGTCTAGTCTATAGTCTAGTCTATAGTCTAGTCTATAGTCTAGTCTATAGTCTAGTCTATAGTCTAGTCTATAGTCTAGTCTATAGTCTAGTCTATAGTCTAGTCTATAGTCTATAGTCTAGTCTATAGTCTAGTCTATAGTCTAGTCTATAGTCTAGTCTATAGTCTAGTCTATAGTCTAGTCTATAGTCTAGTCTATAGTCTAGTCTATAGTCTAATCTATAGTCTAATCTATAGTCTAATCTATAGTCTAGTCTATAGTCTAATCTATAGTCTAGTCTATAGTCTAGTCTATAGTCTAGTCTATAGTCTAGTCTATAGTCTAGTCTATAGTCTAGTCTATAGTCTAGTCTATAGTCTAGTCTATAGTCTAGTCTATAGTCTAGTCTATAGTCTAGTCTATAGTCTAGTCTATAGTCTAGTCTATAGTCTAGTCTATAGTCTAGTCTATAGTCTAGTCTATAGTCTAGTCTATAGTCTAGTCTATAGTCTAGTCTATAGTCTAGTCTATAGTCTAGTCTATAGTCTAGTCTATAGTCTAGTCTATAGTCTAGTCTATAGTCTAGTCTATAGTCTAGTCTATAGTCTAGTCTATAGTCTAGTCTATAGTCTAGTCTATAGTCTAGTCTATAGTCTAGTCTATAGTCTAGTCTATAGTCTAGTCTATAGTCTAGTCTATAGTCTAGTCTATAGTCTAGTATATTGTCTAGTATATAGTCTTGTCTATAGCCTAGTCTATAGTCTAGTCTATAGTCTAGTCTATAGTGTAGTCTATAGTCTAGTCTATAGTCTAGTCTATAGTCTAGTCTATAGTGTAGTCTATAGTCTAGTCTATAGTCTAGTCTATAGTCTAGTCTATAGTCTAGTCTATAGTCTAGTCTATAGTCTAGTCTATAGTCTAGTTTACAGTCTAGTCTATAGTCTAGTTTACAGTCTAGTCTATAGTCTATTCTATAGTCTAGTCTATAGTCTAGTCTATAGTCTAGTATATAGTCTAGTCTATAGTCTAGTCTATAGTCTAGTCTATAGTCTAGTCTATTGTCTAGTCTATAGTCTAGTCTATAGTCTAGTCTATAATCTAGTCTATAGTCTAGTCTATAGTCTAGTCTATAGTCTAGTCTATAGTCTAGTCTATGGTATAGTCTATAGTCTAGTCTATGGTATAGTCTATAGTCTAGTCTATAGTCTAGCATATCGTCTAGTCTATCGTCTTCTATAGTCTAGTCTGTAATCTAGTCTATAGTCTACCCTATACTTTAGTAGTAAATTTATTGTACGTTCTATAGAATCTGAAATAACATATTTGCTATGTTTTAATAAATATTCTATAATTATTTTACATTAATCTTTGTGGGAACATAAGTTATTCAATATTTGTTTTTTGTTTAATTTGTATTTGTTTTTAATTTGACTTTTTCGTTTCTATATTTTATGAATAAAATTAACAAGTTTAGTTTTATTTGCCATCAATTAAAAGGTCAAAAAGAGTTTAACTATAGTAAATGTACTTTTTTATGTTTTTCTACGTATGATCAATTTAAATTGCAAATTTTTAAAAAGAAATATACATACGTTGTGTTGCACATAAGCATCACAATTAGTAGGAGTAATATTGTAAAATAGCTTAAATCATATTTAATGATATTGCTTTTATTATGTGTATTTCATGAATCTCATAAGATATTAAGACAATTTTTTGTTTGTTAACACAAAGAAAAATAAAAGTTAAAATGAAATCATGCCATATTAAATGTATTTTTTTTTTTGAACTTAAGTTCTAATGCTATAGATATTAAACTGAAAATGTTTTATTTAATAATTTTACTACTGAAATGAATAGTTCTTGCTAAAAGTAATTAATAACATTCAGCAACTAATTGCTTTCATTGTAAGCACAATTTATAGAAAATGATTTTTTTATTTAAATAAACTGATGCATATTGAATAAACTGAGAAATATAGTTTTTAAATTAAAATGTTAGTTATTTTTATTAGAAAAATGTTAACCACAAGCAGTAAGAATTTGTTAAAGAATAATCGGTTTATTCCGATTCCATAACACTCTGTAGTAGTGAGTTTTTGATAATTAATCGATCCTTTCTTGACTATCTAATGAATACTTACTGTTAACTAGATTATGGGGGCGACTAAAGACAAGGCTATATTCCATACTATAGTCTAGATTGTGGACTAGACTAGGTTAGACTATTGATTAAACTTAGGCTATACTATACACTAGACTATAAACTAGACTATAGATTAGAATATAGCTCAGCCTATAGAATACACCAAATACAAACAAGACAATAGTACAAAAAGTCCAAATAAAAAACAGGACTATAGGACATAGATCAGCGTGTAGTACAAATTATAGACTAAATTGTTGTCTATAGTCTATAGGCTAGACTTTAGCCCAAACTATGTATCGACAAAACTATAGTTCAGTATATAGCCTAGACTCTAATACTGACTACAAATTGTAGTCTACAGACTATAGAATAGACTACAGTCCATACAAATGACAAGAGTCAAACTAGACTATAGACTAAATTATAATAAAGATTATAATCCAGACTGTAGTAAACTGTATTCTAGATTATATTATAGACTGTAGACCAGACAATAGGCTAATTATTCTATAGTTCTGATTTATACTCCAGACTACACTATAGATTAGACTAAGTCTAGACGATAGAAAAATTCCCATAATTCGTAAAAATTTCATCTATTAGAATTGACTGAATGGCGCGAAATTTTTTAACTAAAGACTACATTACAGACGACACTATAGGAAAGATTGTAAACTAGACTTTAAACTAGTTTATAAGTCCACTATAGACCAGTTAATATTATATGATGTAGTATAGACAATAGGTCAGATTTGATGGAAATAAAGCCTACAATATATAGACTAGACTAAACCATAAACTAGCTTAAGTCTAGACGACAGACTAGACTATACCACAGGCCATATACTAGACTAGTATAGTTTAAACTATGGAATAGATTAATTATGTCATTATCGCATTAGACGTTCAGAATATAGACTAGACTTTGGTCCAGGCTAGACTACAGTCAATACATTAGTCCAGACTATGGGTTAGACCACAGTCCATACTATAGACTTTAGTCTACCTTAAAGTCAATATTAATAGCTAAAATATTGACCAGATTATAGTCAAGACTTTGCAGTAGTCTATAAGCTATACTTTAGTTCAGACTATAGACTAGACTATAGTACAAACTATAGACTAGACCATAGTCAGTAATATAGACTATACTATAGTCCAGAGACTTTGAACTAGACACACTATGGACAAGAGTGTAAACTAGACTTTAGTTCAGAATATAAAGTAGACTTTAGACTATAATTTAAACTAGAGGCTAGACTATAGTTCATTCCATAGTCCTGTACATAGACCATAGTGAAGTACAGATTATAGACTAAACTTTAGTCCAGATTATTGGCTATACTGTATTCCAGACTATAGACCTATGAATAGTCTATGCTGTATACTAAAAGCTATTATATAGGTCAAATTTTCACTGGAATAAAGCCTATATTATAGACTAGATTAAACTAGAGACTAGGTAAAGTCTAGATGGTAGACTAGTCTATATCCCAAACCATATACTAGAGTAGTATATTCTAAACTATAGAATAGATTAATTGTGTAATCATTTCTATATTAAATGTGGACTATAGTCTGGTCATAGTCTATAGACTAGACCAGACTATAGTCCAGACTATAATTTATACAAAAAACTACATTATAGTCCAGGCTATAAACTAAACTATTGTCCAGACAGTAGACTAGACATTATTTACAGACTATAGACTAGATTATATTTCAGTCTTTGAACTAGACTAAGATTGTAGTCCAGATTTTAGGCCGGACTATAGTCCAGACTAAAGATTTGTAAAACCCTATTAGAAACCTTTATTAAATACATTAAAATTAAATGTTTAAAGTCTATTTTCCTTTAATTTGTCACATAATTATCTTAATAAATCATCAGTTTATTAATCAATCACATAACATCAATCAATTTAGTAAGAAATGCCGAACCCTTACTTGTATGTGTTGTTAAAATATTAATTGATTTTTATTTATTTTCTTTTTTTTTAATTAATTTCCACCCCCAATTAATGATGAGTAATTATTTGCAATTTAAAATGCGAACAACCATATTTATTGCAATACAATGTGATAAAAATAAATATATAATAATTTTTAGAAATTACTAGAATTTAAAATTCATGATGTTAAGTATTACAGAAAAATTCCCATAATTCGTAGAAATTTTATCTAGTAGAATTGACTAGAAGACCGGAAATATTTTACATCGATCTATTGTAGCAGTTCAGGGGATCCTAAGTGTTTGAGTGTAGAAAATATTTTTTACATAAATTAATTTTCTTTAATAGGTATATTTTTGAATTATCGGAAATATAAATCATATACATATAAATATATATTCCCATATTTTTCTAATTACCATGAATAATACTTTTGTTCGTTATATATTAAACAACTTTATTATATTAATTATATTATTTTCATTTTCAAATATTTTATGTTCCATATTAAAGGTCAATTTCTTTCGGAAAGCGTCAATGTAACACCAACTGAGTATTTTTTTTAATATTGTAAATTTATATAATTTTATTCAATAAAATTAATTGTTTAACAAGTCAAAGATTATTTACAAATAATTTATGTTAATTGATATTGATATTTTTTTTTTTTAAAGCTAGGTGTTTCACTCGTCTTACAGAAACAAAATACAGTCATTAATTTAACAAAATGTTTTTGGAATAAAGAATGGATTGAATAATGGATGAGATTGACTAAGAATAGTTTTAGTAACACGTGATTAAAAAAACGAAGGATATATAAAAATGTATAAATGTTAAATGTGTACTTTATATTGAGGAAGTTTTGTACTATGTATAGACCCGACCGACTACACTCTAAATTATAGTTTGAATTTGATTTTACTATCAATAATAGTGTGTGCTATTTATATCAGGAAATACTTATAGTCAGAACTATAGTCTGGACTATAGACGTGATTGTAGTAAATTCTATAATCTAAACTGTTCTTTAAACTTTAGTATGGGTTATAGTCTTAACTGTACTATTATGTATACTATTGTCTGGACTTAAGTCTGTAACATACTATAGTATTTACTAAAATATGAAATGCAGTCGGTACTATAGTTTGTATTATAGTCTAGACTATAGTATGAACTATATTCTAGATAATAGTCTCAACTATATTATGAACTATAGTTTCGTCTAAAATCTGCACTATTGTCCGGACTGTAGTCTGTCTGGACTATAGTCTGTCTGGACTATAGTCTGTCTGGACTATAGTCTGTCTGGACTATAGTCTGTCTGGACTATAGTCTGTCTGGACTATAGTCTGTCTGG
>NC_060950.1:30661776-30663820 GCF_022045245.1 Lucilia cuprina | reverse complement strand
TCTATAGTCTAGTCTATAGTCTAGTCTATAGTCTAGTCTATAGTCTAGTCTATAGTCTAGTCTATAGTCTAGTCTATAGTCTAGTATATAGTCTAGCCTATAGTCTAGACTATAGTCTAGTCTGTAGTCTAGTCTATAGTCTTGCCTATAGTCTAGTCTATAGTCTAGTCTATAGTCTAGTCTATAATCTAGTCTAGTCTATAATCTAGTCTAGTCTATAGTCTAGCCTATAATCTAGTCTATAATTTAGTCGATAGTCTAGTCTATAATCCAATCGATAGTATAGTCGATAGTCTAGTCTATAGTCTAGTGTATAGTCTAGTATGTAGGCAAGTCTATAGCAATTCTATAGTCTATGATGATTTAACGAGACATAGAGAAATAGAATTGGCAACACTGATTCAGGGTATTTTTATCAATTCAAAATTATAACCAACACATTAATATTCATAGGAAACTTTTCACCTTTGATATTTTCAATCAAATCAATCGCAAAGCGCATGGTACCTAGTGAAAAGTGTTAAAAAATTGCCGGTTTTTCTTAATTAATAATAAATAAAATTACGACATTGATTATAGTTATTGCAATACTATTATTTGAAAACTTTTTCTTTGCTTTCTTTATGAAATAAAAAACTTAATTATTGTTTAATTTTAAGCTTTTAAACACTTTTATAAATTGCTTCTTAATATCTTTATTAATAGTTAATTTATATGATTTCAGCTATACTTTGTTGTTTGTTGAAAGAAACAACAATTGTGTAAATAAAATCATTAGAATGCAATTAAAAATAATATCGTTTACATTTCCTAAACGACATTTTAACAATCATGTTAATAGTTTGTAAATCTTTTAATATGTATGAATTAAAAATCTTAAATAGGACAAATTCAACGTAATAAATGTTATGACAGCTACCAATTTAAGGGTAAAATAATTTGCCCTTAATACGTGAAACTGGTTATTGGATCAAATTAATATTTTATGACAGACATAGAATGTAATATAGTTTGCTATTTGTTTTACTAAATACTATTAATAGACTCTATATAAGTCAATTAACTGCAATTTTCTCACTTACAGAAAAATAAAAATCATTAAGCACATAGGTTTTAAATAACTAATTAAATTCTACTTATATCTGTACCTATACAACTTAGTAGGCGTCGCAGTGCCTACTTTCTGTTACAGCTATATTAGCCCCCTCCCCCTAATGAAGGATGCCCTTTTACACCTCGAAATATTTACATGGATGTTAAAGTTCTTCATCCATAATTTAAAGATTCTAGCTACAATAGTTTTCCAGATAAACAAATGTTATAAAAGTATTTGATATAAAAGTTATTTGTGTAAAATTTTATCCCTTATATTGTTCAATAAATATGGGAGGTGACAAGCACTCCTTATGAAAGTCCGCCCATTTGGCTTCCAAACATTGATGTTAAGGGTTTTCATTTAGAATTATGTAGCGATACAAACAATTTTATAAATGAGATTTTGTATGAAAAATTTGTTTTATAAACCTTTTATAAAATAAAAATTTCGTTTGTTAATAAGAGGAAAGACCCTAGCTAGTCTACATCTTTCCATTTCTTTTCTTTAGTGGAATATATAGACCATAGTCTGGAATATATTACAAACTATAGTACATACTACAGTATACCCTATAGCACAGACTATAGTACATACAATAGTACAATAAAACATACTATAGTCCGGACTTTTAGTACTGACCATAGTTCAGACTATAATACAAACTATTGTCCAGACTATAGTACACTCTATAGCCCAGTCTGTAGTATAATCTAAATCCAGAATAAAGTTCAGACTATAGAACAGATTATAGTACAGACTATAATACGGGTCATGCAGAGTACAGTAAAGACTATAATCAGGAATATAGACTATTGTTTATACTTTGGACTTGACTATAGTCCAGACAGACTATAGTCCAGACAGACTATAGTCCAGACAGACTATAGTCCAGACGGACTATAGTCCAGACAGACTATAGTCCAGACAGAATATAGTCCAGACAGACTA